>NC_139964.1:45087287-45162701 GCF_963993115.1 Abramis brama
ATTTAGAAGTTAGAGATCAGTTGAAGCAATAGTTTATTAACTGCTGTTTAGTCCACATGTGAATATAAACATTTATTTTTAGTATTGATGGATTTTCATGTCCTGTCCACCACACATTCAACTGATGATAATGTATGTAATGACGTGCATATATAGGAGACATGTTTTGATCTGCATATATTATGTAGTTTTATTGTTTCAGATTTCCAAGACAGATGATGTATGAAGTTGCAGACAACCAGTACTGTGATCTTACCATTTCTACTGTAATTCTTTGAAAACAGTCATGTTGCAAGCCATCCATTTTGACAGTTGTTTCAACAAGTGGTTGAAAGTGATGCATTGTTACTGTATTAATTTGTCTCCTGCGGACTATATGTACACGCTTTAGGAATAAAGCCTTGCTATGCATGCATTATTAAATGTTCTTGTAAGAATTAAAAGATTCAGACATAGTTCAATTTGATGTACACGTTTTATTAATTTGAAAGTTTCCGAATCCTTTGGGCATAAAATATATAAAATGACTTGATCATGATTAATGTTCCTGTTACATATGAAGATCATGAACTGACAGTCTAAACTGTGAAGCACAATATTCAGTACAGAGAAATATACGTCTCTTTAGGAGTTGTGAGATCCAGTCAGAGTGTACTTTGCTTTTAAAGTATATAAATATAAGTGCAATACATCAAGTGAAAAGTTAAAAAATGAATTGTGTTCAGTCCGGTCATCAGTAGACCTCTCTGTTAGGACATATAAGATTTTGTCCTGATATTTAAAGTACTAAAACCCTATAGTACAAGAGGTGCAGACAGAGGATGTGGGAAATTAAGTGATGGTATTTGAATAGAGTTTACGGAGTAATCTTAGTCGCATAATCTTAATTGCCTCTCTATGATAAGTACCTTTGTCTTATCAGCATAAAATCAGATTTGCCTATTTTACTAGGCAAAGTAAAATTAATGCTTCACAATATTGTCCTGTGAGACCTTAAGATGACAATAAAAAACCTTATTTAAAAACCTTGACATTACAATACAGCATAAGGAAATGCATGTTGAATATATTGGTAACACTCTACAATAAGGTACAATAACTAAGTTAACATTAGTTCATGTATTAAATAACCATGAGCAATACATTTGTTGCTGTGTTTGTTAATTTTTGTTAACGTTAGTTAAAGATACAGCTGTTCATTGTTAGTTTACAGTGCATTTACTAATGTTAACAAGATTTTAATGAAGTATTAGTAAATGTTAACATTAACCAAAAATAATAAAGGCTGTTCACGTGCAGTTCATTATTAGTTCATGTTAACTAATGAAACGTTTTAATAAAGTGTTACCAATTAAGACATAAATACAAAAAAAAAAAAAGTATAAAAGAGAATAAAGAAACAACATGAATTAAGATGTTCGTGACTGCTATCCAGATGTCACACCAAAGGTGAGTAATCCTGAAAAATGCAGGGAAACAAGTGTTAATAATAATTTAACATCATACACAAATGGCAAAAAACACTGGCTGCTCATTAAAATAGGTCTATTCACTATTTAAAGAACAATCTCGATGGGTATTGACCACAGATGATTGTTTTGCAATCATTAGCGTGATTGTAGCTGTGAGAGCTGTCTGTACCTTCAGCTAAAAAACCACAAAACAAGCATCATTCTTCTTCATTTTTGACACAATATGGGACATCTGATTACAACAACACTTGCTTACATCAGTTAATAGTTCATAAACTATTGCTTCAACTGATCTCAAACTTCTTTAACTTCAGTTAACACAGAAATGAACGATTAACTGCACTTACCTCTGCTCAGCCATGAACTGGTCGAAAGCTGATGACGTAACATGTAGGTAGGCTCGCCCTCACGTGATACTGATTGGTCGATTGATAAGCTTAAATCTGATTGGCTAAAGCAGGGGTTTTCAAAGTGGGGGCCGCCAGGGGGCGCCAGGGGGGCCGCAGCAAGTTGAAAAAAAAAGTTAAAAAACGTTAAAAAATAAATATTTGCTAATATGAGTATTGTTATGAAATAACATTATAATAATTTGTTGCATAGCCTATCTGATTGATCGGCTAGTGACAAGAATTGGCCTATTTTCACGTGATTTTCAGTCTGACATATGCCGATTCAAATGCACTCGGGCGCCGCATGAATAACATCGCGCAACATCAACATCACACATGCACACAGAACGCACATGTAGGAAACCTTGTGAATTACGGCCGTTTCAGACCGCGAGCGGCGCGTGAGCAGCACAAATTTTTTCCGGCGTGCATGTTCAGTGAGTGCATTCACACCGCGAGCTGGAGCAGCGCGTGAGCGTCAAGCAGGAGCGTCGCATGAGCAGCAGTGAAGCGGAGAGTTTTGACGCCGAGTCTATTTTTGCAGCGCTGCTCACGCTCAGTTAAAGTGAAAGCACACTTTTGATGGACAAAATAAATATGATTTCACACAAAAAAATGCACATAATTTGCATGTATAGTGTGTTTTAACAAGAACTGGAGTAGGCTATGTCAGAAAAGAAAATGAAGACAAAAATATTTATAGAGAATGTATCCATTTAAACTTGTTTTTATTAATCAGTTTGGGTAAAAGTGGTGTTTTATTATATATATATATATATATATATATATATATATATATATATATATATATATATATATATATATAGAAAATAAATATTTGTGTGTGCTGTAAAGTGGTTAGAAAAAATGAAATCAGAATCGGCTTAAATCTGTATCGGCAGGTCAAACTCAATGAAAATTCGGAATCTGCCTTGAAAATTGTAATTGGTGCATCTCTATAATCTTTCTGATTGGCTGGTATCAAACACCATCACATAATCTGATGTTCACCTAGATGTTTTATTTATTTATTTCTACATGTGCCGTAGTATTGTCGATGGGTTCAATACGGGGGGCCTTGGCCAGAACCTAGTGGTATTTGGGGGGCCTTGGCATGGAAAAGTTTGGGAACCCCTGGGCTAAAGAGTACGACTGCTCTGTGTTACGAGTGTTATGCTGCCAGGAAAGTCTCAAAAACACACACACACGTATCTAAGTACGTGAATGACGATTTGCACATTCAAATGCAAGGATACACTCGTACATTTTAAACATTCAAAGGTTTTTGTGCACAGTTGTATATCTACGAATTGTGTTTTGCATTTGTGAAATGTATTTTATGATTATATAATTTTATTTTGCACGTGAATTGCTTTTTGTGAATATTTTTTTTTTTCACGCACGTGGATTTTTTTTGTGTGTACGTGAATTAGGTTTCATGCATGTGAAATTGTCTACGCATTTGTGAATCATGTTTTTTGCGTGAATTATATTTGAGACTAATCTGCCTCCATAATAGTGTTCCCCGGACATTTATCGACCATGTCCATAAAAGAGGGCTTTTATAAAATTGCCGGTAAGATATATTGATAGGGTGACATCACATGAACACTTTTTTTTCTTTCTTTCTTTTCAAAAAGCAAATTTCACAAATGTAGGCTACTATACAATACATGTTAAGCATTATTTTAAATATTGTTTATTATTATTCTGTTAATCTTATGATAGGATTCCCTAGAGTCATTGCAACATGCAGTCTATTGCTCCAATCTCCACTGCTCTAGGGGAACATGAGGCAGATTATGTTAATAGGAAGTCCTATCACAGCCTTAATGTTCAGGTAGAGATGATGTGAATATGTGAGATGATTATTTTCTGTGAGATGAATCTTTAAATTAATAGTAACATTAACAGATATAACAATGATCTACTAAACATTTCATCTGCAGACGACTTGTTGTGGTTATGAACGTATGATCACAAGTTTGTATGCCAAATGGCCTGGCTCCAGTGCTTGACTCACAAATTTTCCGTGAGTCTTTGTTGTGTCAGCGCTTTGAGGAAAGCAAGTTAAATTTGGTACAGTACAAAACACTGTTAATTTGAACTGAGATAGAAAAACCTACACAATAACCCCCTATCATGACCCTCAGATAGGGCCACAGCACCGCTTCAATGGCCCTCAGTAAAACCAGAGTGAAGATAGAGATGACCTTTGGCATCCTAAAGGCACGTTTCAACTGTGTTCGGCGCTTCAGAGTCACCAGAGCGGCCCACCCAGCTGGTGCAGATGTAGATGCAATCACCATACAATATTACACTTAATAAAAGCACACTGAAACTGCAGATAGGTCTCAAACTGTTTTATTGGTTTTGTGGGATGGGAGGGAGAAAGAGCAAGAGAAAGTTGCATTAATAAATATTCATACTAAAGTGTTACTTGGTTAAATAAGTTCACATACTGAGATCAGTTTTATCCAGCTGTTTGATCTCCAATTTTTTTTTTTTTTTTTTTGGAGCCTTCTCAGCTCACAGTCCAGCTCCTTTAGTGAACAGTCTAGTTCAATTCTCCTTTAGTGAACAGTCTAGTTCAAGACTCCTTTAGTGTGCAGTCTAGTTCAAGTCTCCTTTAGTGTGCAGTCTAGTTCAAGTCTCCTTTAGTGTGCAGTGTAGTTCAAGACTCCTTTAGTGTGCAGTCTAGTTCAAGACTCCTTTAGTGTGCAGTCTAGTTCAAGTCTCCTTTAGTGTGCAGTCTAGTTCAAGACTCCTTTAGTGTGCAGTCTAGTTCAAGACTCCTTTAGTGTGCAGTCTAGTTCAAGACTCCTTTAGTGTGCAGTCTAGTTCAAGACTCCTTTAGTGTGCAGTCTAGTTCAAGTCTCCTTTAGTGTGCAGTCTAGTTCAAGACTCCTTTTGTACAGGGCCCTGACTGAGTCTGTTTCCACCTGAAACATAATTCCACCACAAACATGATCATTACAAGTTTTCTGGAGGCTCATCAAATCACAAAAAGTTCCTTGACTTCCTACAAACACAGGACTGACTAATTTATGTCAAGGGTTTTACATCCTTACATATTTCTTCTGAAGCCCATTGAGGTAGAGGCCTCAGTTTCTGGGGCAGGTTGTGAAAAATCCTACAATAAAAGAGATGTGTAAGGGCCAGTCCCTTTTTTATGCCACACATTCAAATGTTTGCCATAATAAAAAGCCCAGTGCATTCACATCAGCAACTGTCTGAGAACACACAGACAGAGTGTCTTCATTTCCTCCACCCTAATAAATAAAAATAGGCCAATGTAAAGCATAACTGTTGTAAAGCAGGTTATGTTTCTGGTGTTCTGTCTGCTGCATACTGACCTCTGTGTGGGAGACTGTGTACATGTGTGCTGGCTTCAACAGGGACACTGTATTTCCCTCTACTGCAGAACATACAGTCAGCCATATTTAAAACTTAAAAACGTATTAATGTATTGCACACGTACCCAGTGTTACATGCTTAGAGGAGCCAGCACCAGGGTCAGATTGTACAGCACCTGTAATCCCATCCATAATCGTCCGTCCCTTATTGCCTACTCAGAGCCAACTCCTCCGCCATAGTGTATTCTGGTTTTCTGAATTTAACTCTTTATTTCTGTTTGCTGCAAACAAGTGTTTGTGATAAAATGTTCACAAAAGTAATAAAAGGTTGTGGTAAATACTCACCACTTTGAATTCTATTTTTATATTTTGTCTTTATCTGCTGCCAAGAACATTTGGAGTTGGGGTTGCATCTAAAAATCAATGAATATTAATCTTTCTTAGTACATACATGCACATTTTTTATATATTATAAAAATAGGCTATAGGCTATATTACACATATAGGCTACACATACATAATTTTACATAAATATAGAACGTATTTGTTTAACTTACACATTAACAATCAGCAATCTTTCTCCAACAATCTTCTCTTGCTTTGGCAGCAGAGACCGTATTGTTTCGAGCTTGAAATACATATTTAAATTCATCGTAGCCTGATTCTGAATGATTATCTCTTGTTCCTCCGCTGAAAAATATATCGCTCTCGCTCTACCCGCGATTGGTTGTTCAGTGCCGACGTCACTCTTTTATGTGCACGCGCACGTGGAGTAATCATAGCTTGAGGATCAAAGCCTGAGTTGACAGAGAAAGTTGATGAGCTGCATCATGGTACCAAAGCCTGATTGCATCGGTTTGGTTTTGTCAACTCAAAACTAATCCTGTAACCCCGAGTTTGTTCAGCTACCTTCATGGTACAGGCCCCTTTGAATTGACAAAACCAGAATTACGATGAATTTAAATATGTATTTCAAGCTCGAAACAATACGGTCTCTGCTGCCAAAGCAAGAGAAGACTGTTGGAGAAAGATTGCTGATTGTTAATGTGCAAGTTAAACAAATACGTTCTATATTTATGTAAAATGATGTAGCCTATGTATGTGTAGCCTATATGTGTACTATACCCTATAGCCTATTTTTATAATATATAAAAAATGTACATGCATGTACTAAGAAAGATTAATATTCCTTGATTTTTAGATGCAACCCCAACTCCAAATGTTCTTGGCAGCAGATAAAGACAAAATATAAAAATAATAATTCAAAGTGGTCAGTATTTACCACAACCTTTTATTACTTTTGTGAACATTTTATCATAAACACTTGTTTGCAGCAAACAGAAATAAAGAGTTAAATTCAGAAAACCAGAATACACTGGCGGAGGAGTTGGCTCTGAGTAGGCAATAAGGGACGGCCGATTATGGATGGGATTACAGGTGCTGTACAATCTGACCCTGGTGCTGGCTCCTCTAAGCAAGTAACACTGGGTACGTGTGCAATACATTACTACTTTTAAGTTTTAAATATGGCTGACTGTATGTTCTGCAGTAGAGGGAAATACAGTGTCCCTGTTGAAGCCAGCACACAAACACAGTCTCGCACACAGAGGTCAGTATGCAGCAGACAGAACACCAGTAACATAACCTGCTTTACAACAGTTATGCTTTACATTGGCCTATTTTTATTTATTAGGGTGGAGGAAATGAAGACACTCTGTCTGTGTGTTCTGAGACAGTTGCTGATGTGAATGCACTGGGCTTTTTATTATGGCAAACATTTGAATGTGTGGCATAAAAAAGGGACTGGCCCTTACACATCTCTTTTATTGTAGGATTTTTCACAACCTGCCCCAGAAACTGAGGCCTCTACCTCAATGGGCTTCAGAAGAAATGTGTAAGGATTTAAAACCCTTGACATAAATTAGTCAGTCCTGTGTTTGTAGGAAGTCAAGGAACTTTTTGTGATTTGATGAGCCTCCAGAAAACTTGTAATGATCATGTTTGTGGTGGAATTATGTTTCAGGTGGAAACAGACTCAGTCAGGGCCCTGTACAAAAAGAGTCTTGAACTAGACTGCACACTAAAGGAGACTTGAACTAGACTGCACACTAAAGGAGTCTTGAACTACACTGCACACTAAAGGAGTCTTGAACTACACTGCACACTAAAGGAGTCTTGAACTAGACTGCACACTAAAGGAGTCTTGAACTACACTGCACACTAAAGGAGTCTTGAACTACACTGCACACTAAAGGAGACTTGAACTAGACTGCACACTAAAGGAGTCTTGAACTACACTGCACACTAAAGGAGTCTTGAACTACACTGCACACTAAAGGAGTCTTGAACTAGACTGTTCACTATGAGCTGACTGTGAGCTGAGGAAAAAAAAAAATTGGAGATCAAACAGCTGAATAAAACTGATCTCAGTATGTGAACTTATTTAACCAAGTAACACTTTAGTATTAATATTTATTAATTAAACTTTCTCTTGCTCTCTTTCTCCCTCTCATCCCACAAAACCAATAAAACAGTTTGAGACCTATCTGCAGTTTCAATGTGCTTTTATTAAGTGTAATATGGTGATTGCTTCTACATCTGCACCAGCTGGGTGGTCAAGTGTGATCGGGTCAGTTTCATCAGGGAGAAGCTGGTTTTGTGGTGTTTCTTGCTCCTTTCTACTGGTGGCTATATTGTGCAGAATGGCACATGCAGCCACTATCTGTGATGCCCGCTCTGGTGACTCTGAAGCACCGAACACAGTTGAAATGTGCCTTTAGGATGCCAAAGGTCATCTCTATCTTCACTCTGGTTTTACTGAGGGCCACATTGAAGCGGTGCTGTGGCCCTGTCTGAGGGTCAAGATAGGGGGTTATTGTGTAGGTTTTTCTAGCTCAGTTCAAATTAACAGTGTTTTGTACTGTACCAAATTTAACTTGCTTTCCTCAAAGCGCTGACACAACAAAGACACGGAAAATTTGTGAGACAAGCACTGGAGCCAGGCCATTTAGCATCCAAACTTGTGATCATACGTTCATGACCACAAGTCGTCAGCAGATGAAATGTTTAGTAGATCATTGTTATATCTGTTAATGTTACTAATTTAAAGATTCATCTCACAGAAAATAATCATCTCACAAATTCACATCTCTACCTGAAGTGATAGGATTTCCAATTAACATCTGCCTCATGTTCCCCTAGAGCAGTGGAGACTGGAGCAATAGACTATAGGGAATCCTATCATAAGATTAACAGAATAATAATATAGATTTAAAATAATTCTTAACATGTATTATATTGTATAGTACATTTGTGAAATGTGCTTTAAAAAAAAAAAAAAAAAAAAAAAGTGTTCATGTGATGTCACCCTATCAATATATCTTACCGGCAATTTTATAAAAGCCCTCTTTTATGGACATGGTCGATAAATGTCCGGGGAACACTATTAATGAAACTATTCATGTACTCCTGCAGAGCGAGGACCACCTTGCAAATGGTTCGACAAACCGTGTTTTCCCCTATAGCTTCTGTGCGTCACCCACCGTGCAGGTATGTACCACTTGCAAAAAAACACAAACGCAATACAATTTGCGGTACAGTAAGTGCATGAATTCGACGTGTATGGCAAGCCATTTTAACATTTAAAAGCTAGACTGGATATGTGTTGCAGATATCTGTAATTCAGTTTTGCCTAGTCAAAAAGAACATTTCAGATATCCACAACTACATTCTTCCTATCCATAATTGTCATTTCAGATATCCACAAAGACATTCTTCCTAGGACAAATGACGTCACTTTTGCCATTCATTTGTATGGGGTTTATCATTACAGATATCTACAATTCAGTTGCAGATATCCACTATGTGAATTACGGATATCTGCAACTGAATTGTAGATATCTGTAATTCTAGTTTGAGATATCTTCAGTTTGATTCTGACTAGTCATAACTCCAGTTCAAGATATCGGTAACACTTTACAATAAGATTCATTAGTTAACATTAGTTAATGTATAAACTAACATGAACTAAACATGAGCAATCCATTTGTTACTGTATTTGTTAATCATTGTTAATGTAAATTAATAAAAATACAACTGTTCAATGTTAGTTCACTTTAGTTCACAGTGCATTAACTAATGTTAACAAGATTTTAATAAAGTATTATTAAATGTTGTAATTAACATTAACAAAGATTAATAAATGCTGTATAAGTTCAGTTCATTATTAGTTAATGTTAACTAATGTAGTTAAATAATGTTAACTAATGAACCTTATTGTAAAGTGTTACCATGATATCTTTAATTCACCTCAATTCAAGATATCTACATGTTCCTTTTCAGATATCTTAAATTAAGTTTTGACTAGTCAAAATGACGTTGTAGATATCTTAAACTGGAGTTAGGGATAGTCATAATTTAATTGTAGATATCTATTATCAAGTTATAGATATCTTGAAATTAATTTTGATTAGAGATATCTGAAATTTGAGATATCTGTAACTTTCATTCTGCCTAGTCAAAATGTAATTACAGATATCTTGAATTAGAGTTTTGACTAGGCCAAATGACATTGCAGATATCTGTATGCATCACACTTTAGGCGGGAGCAGAGCGTGTTGTTCAAATCATCAAATCACATAGCACCTGTTAACTGTTAACTTTAATTAGCACTGATTAGCACCATGTCGGAGCAACCAGAGTTTTTAATCGTCTTTTTAATGCTGTTAGATACTGTTTCAAACTGAAAAAATAAAATAAAAAATAAGAACTAATCTGAACTAAGAACTTTTTTCTTATCTAAGGAAGTTAATGTTATTGTACTTCCATGGCAAGAATAGCATGCATGTCAGCATCTTTATTAAAGTGAATTAGTGTGAATCTCTTTCACGCATAAATCTTACGGCAACAATAACCTTTTAAGCATGATCATAAACATAGTATTGCAACATTTTTTTTTTTTTTTTTGTATATAAAAATAATTTTCTGGTGTTTTTTTCGATTACAGCCAACGCCATGACTGCTTCTTTCTTCTTCCATTCATAGAAATAAGGAAATGAACCCACTTCTTCTTTGAATATGGCGGGGAGGGGAAATGGATATCTAAAATAGAGCAATGTCATGCACAATAATTTGCACTAGTCATAATGACGTTTGAGATATCTTTAACTTTCGTTCTGCCTAGTCAAAACTGAATTACAGATATCTGCAATTGTCATTTAAGATGTGTGACGAGTTGAATGTCATTTTCAATGACGTCATTGCAGATATCTCTATCTGTCGATTCGACTAGTCACAATTACGTTACAGATATCTTGAATGACAATTCCAACTATCCAAAATGTAATTACGACTGGTCAGAAAGACATTGTTGATATCTACAATGTTAATTCCGGATAGTCAAAATTAGCTTTTAAATGTTAAAATGGCTTGCCATAGACGTGTTAAATTATTTATGTGCGGCTCAAGAAGTTCACAAAGATAAGACATTGCTTCCGCGGAAAAGCTGTATCTTTCATACAAGTAACTATCAAGAAAGGCAAGGGGATTTTTTCAGGCTAAAAACTCTTTCTTTACAAAGTGCTCGTCTAACAATTTGCGCTGAGATGTCCACTGGATTTGGAAGAAAAGGTGAAGTCATTGCAACAGACATTTGGAATAAGTTACGTCACCTATATGTTTCTTTGCTCTCAGCTGATTGGTCAAACTTCAGTCTGAGATCTCGAATCCAGAACATAACCTGCCCCGGAGCAGGTTAGCCGTGCAGCGTAAGATACCATGGCAACGAACACCGATTAAAGCCAAGCTACTTTCATAGTACCTAAAACCCAGGGTTGGCCGAAACTAAACTGAAACATAGCTGGCTAGCCACCTAATCCGGCTTCATGGTACAGGCCCCTGGTCTTGGTTGGTCAGATCCTGATAATGTTTTTGTTGTCATATTTGCAGCTGGTGTCGTCATATTTACTAATGGTTAAACAATCGTCTCCACAGTTAAATTCACAGTGCGATTAAAAAAAATAAAGGGATGTTAAAGGCATGTAAAAGAAAACTCATTTACTAAAAAATTTGATTCGTGATTGCATTTTTTAAGTTGCTTCCTATTGCCTGGCATAACCACACATTGGCTGCATTATGATTTTTGTTTTAAAACAAATTTCGCTAGGGTAAAAATAGTGCCAGTCATCATTATAATACGGGGTACTTTCATAATCGCTGAGATGCATTTTGTGCATGTGTGTTCATCTGGTTGTTGTCAGATAAAGTGCTTAGTTTACTCCTTTGCTTTGGATTGGATTTAAGCAAAACGTGTTTGATTTAAAGCAACATATTTCGCTCTTGAAAGCGCTACAGTTGGCAGAAAAAACTGTCAGTTCATATTGAATCCGCCCATTTTGGTCATATTTTTGGGCGAGTTCATAGAGTGTGATTGGTTTTTGAATATTGCATGTGCGGATCTCTGTTTTTGTTGATTAGCTTTGATTGGCCGTTTTCATCAAGTAGGGATTGGTGTTTACCTGCCAAGTGTAGCCAAATTTTATATCTAATGTTCAACGTCTATGTGAAATGCATTTGAAGTTTACTTTGTCAAGTACTTTTGAACCCGTCCAAAACTGCATTGAAGGGATAGTTCACCCAAAAATGAATTTTCTGTCACCATTTACTTACCCCCATAAGACGTTTTTTACACTGACCAACAGAAAGCGGCTTTGTTTGAAAGTGACTTTTGTGTGAGCTGTGCTTCATACATCACTACACTATAGACAATAGACCATTTTTGCCTTTGAAATTTCACTTATGTGACCACATAATGCATTCACAATAAATATTTTGCATAATTTCAGAATTCCTCAAAGAGTTAGATGAGGCCTATGAGAAACACGGACAGGAAGAGAACCCCATACAGCGAAGGTGTTTGCTGCACTTTATCCAAAGAGCCCTTATCCAAAGTCAGGAACTGGGCGATGAGAAGATCCAACTTGCTAGTCAGATGGTGGAGACGCTGGAGAATCATAGCCGGCAAGTTGACAATCTTGCTGAGCTTCTGGAAGCCCGACATGAACCCCATGAAAGCGTGACAGCTACTACCACATCTTCTATTATTCCCAGTAAGAAAAGGGAGGAGGGTAAACAGAGAGAGGAATCCCTTGGTTCCATAGATGGGCTTTCTGGAGCTAACAAGCACTCCAGACGTCAGAAAAATAATAATAATGACACTCTTGAGAACATCGCCATTGTTGACCATGATGAAGGGATCAGCGTTGGCACTGCCAGGGAAAAGCGGAACAAAACCTCAAAAAAGAAAAAGAGATCCAAAGCTGACAGAGAGCCTTCAACTACAGATCTACCTATTGATCCGAATGAGCCTACTTACTGCTTGTGTGACCAGGTGTCATTTGGAGAGATGATTGGTTGTGATAATGATGAATGTCCAATTGAATGGTTCCATTTTTCATGTGTTGGGCTTAATCACAAACCCAAAGGAAAGTGGTATTGTCCAAAATGTAGGGGAGACACAGAGAAAACCATGGACAAAGCCTTGGAAAAAGCAAAAAAGGAGAGGGCATACAATAGGTAACCTATATCGGCTGATCTCATCAGAAGTGCTTGTATGGATTTATTGCTTTATTTTCTGTTTCATCTGGAGACAGGTATCAGATAATCACTTAAGAAGTATCATCCAAGTGGTTGAAATCTCCTCTCTCAGAGGAAAAAATACTTTTTTCAAAAAGCATTTATTTGAAATATGGATATTTCATTTGAAAACTACATGAATCTTTAATCATGTGTTAGGTTGTATTGTTTTTGTGTAAACCCATTCTTTGTTAGTCGCGTGCAAGCATGTGGCTAGTTATAAAAAGCTTTCACATACAATAAACGTGTTTGAATAATTTACTATTTCCTGTCTTTAGACATTGAAAAAATCCCTTATTATCCCTTACTCTTTATGTGTTTATACTAATATTTTGTGTTGATTCGTTTTCTTTTTACCATATTAAAAACAAAAAACAAGCAAATTAATGAATACAGACACTGATCCTGTACACAAAATTCAAAGTGTATTATTATAATATAGTACGCAAGAGGCATTCAATAACACGTGGAATAAAAAAAAATGCCTTCCAGGCATGTAACAGAACACACAAAAATAGCATAGCAAGATCACTTGAAGGTCAGTTCACATTGAGTCAAGACCAATTCACTGATGGCAGGCCGGCACCGTGTCCATTCAGAGGAGTTTGGTTCCTCTTCTTGAAAAAATAGCCCCTGCATAAATCCTCATATAGTCCAGGCTAACACAATGTATAGTCACTTTTTGGTTAGAAAATGATCAAGTGATATTGGCTGAGCACAATTTCTCCAAGGGGAAAAGGGGATGGATTTTGGGTAAAGTGCATCATAACAGTATGAGATTTGTGTGAGAGACAGAGAGAGGAAAAAGAAAAAAGGAACTTCCTCACAGTTCACTCAACTAAACTCTAACCACACAAAGTTCTGTTCTGCAGTGTAAGGTCAGCTGTCCCTCCAGCTCTGCTCGACAATAGCTGACACACGCTTCTCATACTCCCGTTTGTTTTCCTGGTAAAGTTGAGCTGCTTGGCTGTTAGCTGGACTGTTTGGATTTGGTTCATCAAGCAAAGACTGAGGATAATCAACAGAGGAAAAAAAGCTGGTCAAGCTGCGTTTTGATTTGCATTGATACTCATAATGGTAAAAACCATCACCAATACAATGGTTTACCTGGATTGAGGTAAGAATTGATGACACGTCGTAAGTTGGACTCCAACGGTTTTGTAGGATGTCAAGACATATACTTCCATCTGCATATACTAAGGTATCATTGAAAGAGAAAGGGGTGGTTAAAACACATCAAAGAGGCAGTAGCCTTCATAGGGCAGCAGAATTTAACAGCCATATTATGGAAGCTTGTTGCTGCCACAGAATAAAAAATAAAGAAAGGTAATAATTCAGATCTCACAATTCTGAGGGAAAAAAAGTCTGAATTGTGAGTTTTAAAGTCCGACATGCAAGATATAAACTCGTAATTGTGAAGTCCAAATCTTACCATTAGGATGAAACATTTTTGAGATGAATCTAACTGTGGGTGGTTTGTTTGGGTATTCTTCTGTGAATTCTACTGTCAATTTGAATGTACCTAAAACAACAACAAAAAGCATGAATACAATACATAGCATTATATACATGCATTGAATGACAAGAAATTATGCATTTCAAGAACTGCATGTTTATATTTACCATCTTCAAATGGAGTTCCTTCTGGTCTGTAAAAAAATAAAATAAAAAAAAATTAAACATTTAAAATTGGTAACATTTGGATAACCACAATAATGCCACCACGTCATCATTTGCTTTCAGTTTCAGTATGTGAAAACAGGCACAGGTGTATAATGCTCAAGTGACAAACACCAAATTTGTGAACTTTATAAAAGGACGGTCTTGGTTTAGCCTATGCAATTCGCAGGTGTTCACGAACGACATAAACATGCTCGGGTTTCAGAAACGTGAATCTGACATAATAAACTTGGTTTAGTCCACAGCACAAATCTTTTCACAAGTACTTACCCAAATATCACTGCATTCCATACCATGATATTGTTTTCTGACGGTGCACCGCTAACACCTGCTGGAGGATCCTCTTGAAGTCTGTTGGGTTTGTGTCAAAACAAACAAGGGAATCAGGTCAGTTTTAGGAAACTAAGGTCAAAATAAACACAAAACAAATTACTTTCTTTTTTAAAGACGACATTTAACATATCTTCATTTCTATTTGAATATGAATGTCGGATACGAAAAATAACTTTTCTAAAAAATAAAAAATAAATGTTCCCGTCTAAATATTTCTCCTCATTCCCCAGTACATCCGGGAGCAGTAAACAACAACTCATCTTATAGTTTTCTTTTATTATTCACCTTTTAAAATCCCTCATAAGTCGCCTTCGTGCTGGAGTAGACATTCCTTAAACCGTACAATTGTCAGATAACAATTTTTGTGATATAATTCTTCCAATATGTGCCTTTTCTCCACTTGAAAGGTCATCGACTCGAATTCGCTTTTCGGCTCAGCTTGGAGGATTTCAACACGGAATTACAGACGATACCACTTTCCTGTGGGGGAGTGGTACATTATTAACAGTCTATATAACTTCGTTAATAATGTAGAGATTGTATAGTTAACTTGTATAAACAATCTACAAATGTAATATTTGCAATTTAATATGCCATATGTACGCTGTTATATTCAATATATAAGACCAGTCACATCTATTACAAATGGTCCCCCCTTTTACAAAGAATAAAATCGAAGATCCATCTGTTGAAAGCGGAGCGCTAATGACGTTGTAGGTATCGCAGTAAAGGTCGACGCAGAAGACAGGTGACACCCGTGTGTCCAAACACGTGAGGCAGGAAACCGAGGTGGGTTTATCAGCTTCCCATGGGAACAGTTTGCTAATCAAATTTCACCTATTGTTATTCACTACGAGCAGTCTTTATTTCAGATACGGCACGATGTATTTAAAAACAAAACAACATTTTAAATATATGCAGTGTTAATGTTTACTTAAGGAATAAGGTTCCATTTTATTTTGATAGTGGATTTATAGAACTTTTTAAATGAACAACTGGCTTTCACATTGAAAACTTTTCACTTTCAAAGTATTCCTGCTTTTCTGAGTGCATTATGTACAAAATGCATGTCAGAAATAAAACGAGGGTTAAGGCAAAAGTGCATTGAAGTAGATCTAAGAAAATGTCGGAAACTTTTCTCTTACAAGAAAATCAGCCAAATATGGCAAAGTGAGCTTTTCTTCTATGGGCCGACCTTAAAATAAAATACATTTTCTGCAATTTAATAGAAGAAACTGTGTTCACGTGGCAATGAAGGGGCTTCTTTTGTGTTTTACATTGTTTTTTTAAAATCAGAACACAGGGTAGAAACAAACAAAGGAATGTCATACATCTTTCAGCTTTCTTTTTCAAAAAACAACACTTTTACAGTCAGCATGTCAGCTTTGCTTCTCAGGGGGGAAAAAAATGACAAGCATACAACAACAATTCTATACAAAATTCTCCCTTTTCCAAAAAACTGGTTTTCATTGGCACAAAACTAACGTTACAAACTAACAATTAATCCACATAAATCAAAATCAACTCCTTGTACATTCTAAACTTGCATTAAAGGGAAAAACTAAATGCACCCAGATAGCTAGGTTGAGTTCAAACACATA
This sequence comes from Abramis brama, assembly GCF_963993115.1. Lineage (NCBI taxonomy): Eukaryota > Metazoa > Chordata > Actinopteri > Cypriniformes > Leuciscidae > Abramis > Abramis brama. The sequence goes on from NC_139964.1 coordinate 45,103,751, forward strand.
CATATAATAAAATAAATTTCTTAGGTCAGATACAAAATGCAATTCAATGTCTCCCCTTTGGTAGAAATAATTTCCCCTTTATCAAAAACAACTTTTATATAGCCTGCATTAAGGTGCAAGATTTAATTAGTTTAAGGCGGATAGTGCTGCCACCAACGTGACCACTTCTAATTAAATGGACGGATATCATTTTCACTTTTATGATCCATGGAACAGCTGCACGGCACTGAGAACCTCTTGGTCATAGTGCTGCTCTACTTTCACGGTTGTAGTGTGCTCATGACAGCTGCTTGCATCTTCCAGGTCTTCTGCCGTATCTCCAAAACCATGGTAGTGTCCATAGTGGAGATGTTCACCGGAATCAGGCAGAAAAGCACCCCATGCAGGCCGGTGAGATACGCAGCTGCTTGGGCTACCATTGAGGTGCAGTGAGCCACACATGTCGTTTCTCGATTCAGCTGGAATGAAAGGGGACTGATAGCATTGCCCGTTTGTGGCGAAGCTGTTGACAGTGAAACTGTTCTGCTGCCCATGACCATTCCTCAAACCTGTGGCTATGGCTTCATCTGTCATTTAAAACAAGACATGCGTCAGAAAGTGTTGATGAACAAATGGCCTTGATTACATATGAACTTGAGTCAGAACAGAGAAACAAAAACATTTTACTAATACGTTGTAGTTTCATTTTCAGTAGGAGCACTTTTTGCTCATATTTCAAGTGTACAGTTTATAATAATTAGGGATGTCCTGAGCCAATCTCAAGGATCGGTATCGGCTATCCTAAGCCCGATCCTTTATTTTACGTCAGCTGTAAGACAGGTTTTAACAAGATGACAAGTCATCAAGCAGACTGTTCTCTTCCAAATGGTCACAAGGGGAAATGGGGTAGCTTTTTTTTGTGGAGTGCACTGGAACACCAAACTGCAAAAGTCAGCAGTGAGAAAATCTAGAATGTTTTTTTCTTTTACTTTAAGAAAGCATAGCCACTATATATATATATATATATATATATATATATATATATATATATATATAAAAAAAAGTAACATAAAATGTGCCTTAAACGTTTCAAATTAACCCATGTAACATTTCAACATAGAATTCAAGCAGATTACATTTGAAATCTTTAACGTAGTAAAATAGTACCCTATGTATTTATTCATTTGTAAACAAGACACATCATCTACATGACATATCCTAAAAATCAGTAAATGCTTTCATTTTGAAATGTATAGCTGGAAGTTATATTAGATACAAGCCTGTATTTAAGATAACAGTAAGGTAATATACTTTTACTAAATTGATTTAGAATTACCATATGCAGAATATATGGCAAAAGTTCATGCAAATAAAGCCAAGAAAACTAGCAACTCTTCTGTATGCGTCTTTCTGTATTATACTAGCTGTTTTGTCTTAAAAGTCAAATTCCCTGTGTGTGCGCATACTTAAATTAAACGCTTTCAGATTAGATTTTTTTTTTTACATTTCATCCCAAATAATATTATATTGCAGATATATTGAAGAATATATTATCCCAGTCTTTCCATCTGACAGCTTGTTGATTAGACTGGGAAAACTTGATAACCTGGCCATCATAAATAAGCATAAGAGTTTGTCCATAGCCAGGGGCCAGGAACAGAAGTCATGGATGTGGGCTCCAACATTTTTAGGATGGGAGAGGAGTTCCTCAAAGAAACACTGTCTTCATAATGTTCATGGTCAATAGACATTGGTGGAGAAGGTCCAGTCCCACCTGATTGGTTTTCAGCAGTTGATTCCACATTCATACTCTCAAGCTCCTCTCCAATTCCATTGTTTGTCTTCACCGAGAAATTCATGCCTAAATGGAAAACATACAAAATAGTCAGAAAAATGTTTTTCCTTGGTTTAGAATTGATGTTTTGCACATACTATTTACATACTCTCAGTTCTTGCTTTTTTCACATAGTTTGGCTCTGTGCAATCGAGCAATCTTTTCCTATTGGCTGTCCCATTCAGAAGACTGCGGCCCTGGATGTGTGTGTGGTTAGTCCCATTATGAGCAAATCCATTTAGCTGATTTAGCTGGTTGTGTGCGTTAGAGAGGAGCAGAGCACAATCATGGAAGCCTTGAGCATGGGCCAGGTCAGCTGCTGTCAAACCATTTGCATTCCTCCAGCTGCACAGTGAGTAAAAAAAAGATGATTAGTCAGATCTGGAATTGTCTGATTAGAACGGTTATGCTACCATTTCAAATTTAAGGCTGCAAAGACTTTCCCTTTTATTCTATAAGCTAGTTTCTGGAAAGGCCCAAAATGTTATTTATTCACATACTGCAGCAGGAAATAATATTGTTCTGAAACCAATTTTTTTGTCGTAAAATATATGCCAAACTACTTTCTCTCTTACATCATAATGTTTTGATCAAAATATAACAATCTGATACAAGTTTAATACCAACATGATAATTTGGAGAATTGTAATTTTAAAAGTACCAAAGGCAGTCAATCCTTGTTTCAAGAGGTAGCTAAAACCAGAACAAACTGACCTTAGTTCATTAGAAAGTTACAGAAACGTTCAAAACATATTTATCTCCAAATGCAGTGTGTGCACTTAAATTAGAATTCAGACATGAACCAACATGTTAAATTAATAAAAGATGTTTAGACAGTAATTTTAATCAGATTACATTCTATATGGTTTAAAAATAAATGTTTGCCATTTTGCAAAAAAATGGACATAAGATTAAAGTAAGTTCACTTAAAAATGAAAATTCTGTCATAATTTACTCACCATCAAATTGTTTTAAACCTGTATGAATTTCTTTCTTCTGCTGAACACAAAAGAAGATATTTCGTTTTGAAACAACTTGAGGGTGAGTAAATGACATAATTTTCATTTTTAAGTGAACTATTCCTTTAAGCCCAGTCTGTGTGACATTGATATATAAGATATAGATTGATCCTGGCCTTTTAATGGTGCCTTGTTAAAAATGATCCTTTTAATTACTTTTTGTCTTGAACATTTTTTAATTTGCATTTGGAAAACCACCCCCAAATTTAACACACTTGTGACAATTTTAGTTTTTTGCAATGTCTGCACAAAGTAATGAGAAGGAATAACATTTGGGTCAGCAGTTGGTTCATTTATGAATTCGGTTTTACCTATCTGTCTCTCCCTTTGTATTTTAAATGGGTTTTACATTAAAAACAAGTAAAAAAAAAAAGCCTCAGAATATAAAGGAAGACAAGACAGTTTTTCAAAAAAGTTATATGATTGGTTTGCATTCACACATTCCTGCTTAAACATCCCTTTACTTTCAAATAAAATATTAAATGCTTCCAAGTATGTCAGATTGAATCTTTTAATCTTCCAGAAACATTCAATCAAAACATCAGACAATGCCAGACAATTCTTAAGCCTAGGAATTCACTGAACTGGAGTTAAGAATGACCATTTATATGCCCAAGTAAAAATGTCAAAAGTACTGGTTCTTCAGTACCAAAATACAAAAAAAAAAAATATCAATACCAGACTTTCTGCAGTAGTACAGACTTAATGTTGTACACTAGGCTGACAGAGGGCTTCTTTCAAATGCTTACATGCAGATATTTGTGCATGTTCTCTCAGATGAGCATGTCTGATATTCAATGTATGACTGACTGTTTACTTATCCTTAATAAAAAATAGTAGTCAAAGGCTACATGGCATTGTTTTAATTTTATATATATATATATATATATATATATATATATATATATATATATATATATATATATATATATATATATATATATTTTTTTTTTTTACAATTATAATAAATGTAAAAATTACATGTTAAATAAAAATAAACACTTAAAAGGAGTGTTCAATAGAAATTAGCTTTTGCTATTGGATATTTGCTATTAAACTAAAATGTTGGAATTGTGACAACTTGATCGTGAAATTTTTCTCTCTCTATTGTTTCTAAAACAATTTAATATGGTTTGCTTTTAATCGTTACCCTTCATCTCACTCATGCGCAGAAGCTTATTGCCAAAAACGTACTTGTTAATTTATAACAAATTTTATTATCATCAGTATTTGTTAAATCATTGATCTAAATCTTTAGATAAAGATCACAATGTAATCCTAAAGTTGTCAAATCATAAATTAAGTATCATTCGAAAGATTAAGAACTGTTTTGAAATTGGATGTTGCGTTTCCATGGAAAAGGTACTCTTAATTCTTTTGGGCTCCTCCCCTAGTGGGCGGTGTCAGGTTTCATATTACAACATTATATAACTACTTTATGATCAAAACCTTTTCTAATCTTGACACAAAGAATATTGTCGTAAAGGACTGAGACTGAAGGTTCCATATTTTGAGATAGAAGTGATATTTTGACAAATGTATTAATTTGTTACAGGAGAATACATAAAAAAATTAAATAAAAATAAAAATCAGTGGAATGTGGATGACAACCGGTGGCTATTTTTTGGTACAGCGCCTAAACAAAATCTCATAGGAACTTCACATTTTGTGAAATCAACTTCAAATTTGGCACACAACTTGGTTAGACATTTGGCTTTGATTTTACAGTAATTAAAAATATATATTTTATATAAAATAAAAATTTAGTACAGTACATTTGATTTACAGAAAACCTAAACTTCCATAACTCTTTCATACTTTAATTTTTTTTTTTTTTTTAAGTGCTTTCACTTCTGCAATAATATGCTTAGTGTCTTTAAAACAAGACCGAACTTGGTTGTAATTCAAGAATGCTTTGGAATATAGACCTATTTAAATTTGGATAGTGCATTTCCACATCTATTCTCAAAAAGGGGGGTGACAGTTAAGGGGTTAAATTCATGCATTTACTTGCAAAAATGATGACAGGATTTTATGCTAAACCCTCTATTGGTCAATAAGAAGGTGGTCTGCACATAGAATAAAGTTCTTAATAAAAACTGGTTTGGCATGAAAGACGTATTGCCACAAGTAATTGTCTGGCACTGAAAATGTAGAGGTCCTACATATAGTATAATTTTGCTCAAGGAAGCATTTAATGTTTTAAAACATTATTTGCCTTGTAATTTTAACATAGCTTTCTACTTTTGCTTACAAGTGTACTCCTATTCAAGCTTATTACTGTATGATTAACATGTATTATTGAGCCTCCCCATATTCTTGTTAGTTGAGAACAAATAAGTAAAGAAGTAAACAAATCTTGCAGAATAGGTAACAAGACATTGCTGTCTAGGCAAAGCATGCAGGTCTAAATGCTATCATGACTGTTCTCCTAGAATTAAAACCAATCACCACAAGAAATACCTCGACAGATTGCCAGTGTGTAGATACTGAAGGGAGCGATAGTGTGAACACTCAATGTAAGGGTGTTCGCTGAAGAACGTGTGGCAGCAGTTTTTGGAATGCTTCCCCCCTTTTCTGGGCTTTACTTGAGAAAATCAAGTCATGTTCAAATTCAACCGCTGCAAAACATTGAGATGTGTAGGGATTTTCCTTCTCTGTAACGGTTCACAATGGATCTTCAATATTTTTTTGCAAACATGCTACTTTAATCAGAAAGGTAACATATATAGTACACATCTAAGAGGCATAAAAACAAGCAGACATTCATGAAACTTATCTGTATAAAGTGTTGACACATCCTTGCTTTTAATTATGCTGTGTTCTGGTGCACTAGCTACTGTATACCCTAGACCATCAAGGACAGATTTTGTGCAGATCTGACTGAATGTAAGTTCCACTTCCTATTTGCATTTTTATTATAAGCTCATTAGAAAGATGGACACAAACATAAAAAAAAAAAAAGTCAAGGCCTATAAAAGTCAGATGGGACACAACTAAGGCTGTCAAAGAAATAAGTTAATGCATTCAGTTCAACTTTCTGGCTTACTGAACCAAACAACTGTATTACACCTTGCAGTGGCAGCAAATTAATTTACTTTTGTTCCAAGTTTGGATTTAATTCATAAATTAATTTACTGTTGAGTCTCTGAATTTACTAATAAACGATTTTCTAATAAGCATGATCCCAACTATGAACTTTTGATGTTTTAGTATTAAAATCTGCAACAGTGCTTTTTGAAAAAATACATAGACTCCAACTGTAGAAGTCAAGCAGAACAGAATGAAACCATTTTAATATCAAATTGGGAAAATTGTTATTGTTGCCAAATACAATTTAATGGCGTTTAACAAATTAGAATTAATCTTTCAATACATTGACAGCCTTAGTGATATTTTGATGTAACAGCTTAAACTTTTTTCTTTGGTAAATGGTGTAACTCACTTGGTCTCTATAGTAAGAAAGTGTTAAAGCTTCAATTACAACAAAACAAAGCACTGCTATGCTACACATTGATAGTATAGACAATTCTATGGACAACTATTTCAACCAGTCTTATTTACGGTTATAAATGACAATTACCACGATATATATCAATTAGTGTTTCGATTGAAACTAAGTTTTGAAGAACTTCGCCAATTAAAATATACAAGCAAACAAAGAAATAAATTAAAGACAATGCTGTTTTCGAAAAAGAATGCTTTTTAGTATGTTAGTAAACAGGTCTACAAATTGATAGATATTTTAAGAATTAAGATTATTTGGGATTTTAAGTTTTTCAAAAACATGTATAAACATGATGTTACATGCAGATGTTTTGGGGGAAAAAAAAGACTTGATGAATAACCTGTGAATCATTTTATAAGTCAGCTTTCCAAGTAGATTTATCACATGTTAAATTCAGAGATTGTTATTAGAGATTGTTATTAGTATACTTATACTAAAAGCAGTGCTTCAATTTTGCCACAAACTACACAACTGTATAATTTTGTGGTTGTGGTCTCATTTGAAAAATGAGAAAAATTCCCAACACGTGCCAATCCAGTTCACACCAACTTGCCAAGGATATCTAACTTGGATAAATTTACTCAGTCTGGTCTACAGAAGGTCCTTGATGCTAAATACAGTATAACAGACTTAAACTTAAAAAGACTTAAAAAAAAGTTTTTCGAGAGAGAAAATGATTTCAATGGAAAAAACAGGCAAACTAGAAAACATAAGAACTTATTTCACAATAGAGAGAGATATTTGTCTGTTTATTACTAATGTTTGCCAGATTGTTAGGCCGCGTGTCCACCAAAGCGTTTTTAGCCATCTGAAAACTCTAGGCGCTCTGCAGAAAACGCCAAGCTGTGGGCGCTTGAGAGCATTTTGGAAGCGTAGCAGTTTTTTCAGTTGAGACGCTTTGCTTGCAATGATACGTAATATCCGCGGAAGTGTTACTAGTATCTCATTTCACAGATAGTTTGTTTCTGTTTTGTTTCTATATAAAAATGACGATACAATGGAGTATCTTGTTTTAAATTATTTGGATCCATTATTATGCTTTTCATCATCTGTTGACGTTGTACAGGCAGAGTGTGGTGGTTGGTCGGTGTTGTATTTTTCCCGCCCCTCCTCCACTGTGATTGGACGGTTGGGTAAAAAGTGACAATGATGAGTGCTGCGTTTTACCCAAAGTTTTATGGTAAAGTTTTTTATGGTAAGATTTATCAGTAAAAAACAGAGCGCTCAGAGTCTCATTACACTCCTGGAGTTTTAAAAACGTGGCGCTCCCATTGAAAACAATTGGAAAAATACGCTAGTCACAGGAAAAAGCTTTGGTGAAGACACGGCTTTAATGCAAGCATGTGCTGGTATACACTGACTGATGTATCTATGAACAGTAGCGGTTTGAGCGTGCCATTAACTCATACATTTTTGTATGATTTAAAGAGAACAATAAAATTTTAGTTAAGCTAATCTGGAAAGAGAAGTCATTTAAGACAATATAATAAACATTTTATGTCATTAAACACACAAACACAAGGCAACATGCTTTTAAGGTTACCTAATACCTACAGACGTACTTAAAAAAACAAAAACAAATGCACAATTACTCAAACATCCACCCATCTTTCAGCCCTCACATACGAGTACCAGCATTCTCAAAAAAACTATCCTTTATGATTATTATTATACATTTTTTTTAGACCAGTACTTACTTTAAGAACCTTCATTCACTGGATTTAAAGCAAAATGTAATTGCATTTTAAGAGGTCTCTAGTAATCCAGCACAGCCAATATGAGAATCTGCATACCTACATGTCAGTGTAACTTTATTGGCTAAGAGTGATACCTCTGAAAGAAAAAAAAAATAATGGATCATTTATTTCTCATATTGAATATTTCCAAATTGCAGTTCACATTCTATGCCAAGATTAGTAAAATACCTCTGATCTGCTGGGGGGAAAAATGAGGAAATGTGCATTTGTTTTGTGTGATTTTCATCTTAACCTCAAACTGAATCACTAAACACAAACACACCTTTTAAGCTAAATGAGGACAAGTTTAGACAGACATGTTAATTAAAGAAAAACTCCACTAAAAAAGCTCTGCTGGCCTAATGCTGACTGTAGCTGCATCCAATAAAACAGAGCAATACATTTAAAGGATTAATTCACCCAAAAGTGAAAATTCTGCCATTCATGTCATTCCAAACCTATAAGACTGCCGCCTATCTTCAGAACACAAATGAAGATACTTTTATATTCTCTCATAATGTTTGTCCATCTATCGCAACCAAAACTGACTCATTAAGAAGTACAAAAAGTATCCTTATGAATCAACCAATTTAATTAAAGTCTTCTGAAGAGACAATCGTTAATATGATCAACAGATATGATTTAGGCTTTTATTAACATTTAAACATTAAAGAAAATAGATGCTCAACAGTGCTCGCTTGAAGCACGAAAACCAACAAGGCTTGTTCTTAAGTGTCACAAGCATGTTCAAGCTTCCATGATAACAAATGAGGTTTGTTCTGGTGTATCAAATACAAAGAATGAATGTATTTTATTTTTTATTTTTTTTAAATGCGAATATAATCCCAAAATATATCTGCAAGCAGCCATTATCGGGGCCAAGCGCAAAGACAACATACCATGCCAACATGTCTGGGAGTGTCAGACCAACTGCAACAATGAGCAATTAAAGACATTGATGATTTTAGGCAAAATGTGTAAAAAAAATAAAAATAATCATATACAGTCACTAATAATATGATTTAATGGTTTGTTACTTTTGACCAATAGGTGGTGCAGTTACGAAATTGATGTGGTGTGGTCAAACTGAAGTGACAATGACACATACAAAGTTTGGTGTCAATATGTCAAGACATTGCAGAGATGAAGCCTGAATAGTCATTTTGGCATCATGCCTCAACTTTGCTGCTGCGGTACAAAATCCATAACATTTTGTTGGCACGGTCTGGAGATGATACGATTCGATGTTGGTGAAAATCGGACAGTCTAGGAGAAGTTTGAAAAAGTAGGTTTTAAAAGAAAATAAAGATGGCGGACAGGAAGTTTGGCTGACTATGGCAAAATTGGTATCTAAGTTTTCGGCATAACCCAAGAAATATATTAACATAATATATAACACTAAGTTGTCAACACTTCGGAAAGAAAAAAAGAAAAAAGAAAAGTCACGTGATCACTTGGTGTTGCTGAAAAGGTTTTTTTTTACGGAAAAATTATTTTTTACGAAGTGTTGACAACTTAGTGTTAATTAATAATTGTTGCAAACTGTTACACTACATTACAATTGTTAGTCGTTACACTATATCCTTATGCATCGCTTTCTGCCAGGACTTTTACGGGCTTTTCCCAAATCACGAAAGTGACCTCGACGTCCGAGTTAGCGGTAGCATAAGCCATCAGGCAAGTGTTATTTAAATAAACTCCTGATGTACTTAACTTTCCAATGCCTCGTTTTATGAGTACAGAACCTATTTGTACTACTGTAGAAGTTTGGTACCATTCTGGGCATTATTAGTGGAGTAATTTACGAGATACAACCTTGGATCCATTAGTACCTGCACTAAGCCATCCGGCTGATTTCTCTAAATAAGCTCTAACTTTAATAATGTTCGACTAAGGGGAAAAAAAGCTTCTAAGGGTGGTGTTTGGCTTGAGGTCATGGTGCAAAGGACCCTAGGTTGAAATTACTCGAACCATCCCTTTAAGTCTGTTTTCGCAAGCGCTACGTAAAATTTGTTCGCGTGGTATTCAAGAACGGTTTGACGAATCAACTTGAATTCCAGGACTTTTTGTCGGCATAGTTTGAAGATGATCTGGTTAAATATTCGTGAAAATCAGAGCAAACGTCTAGAACGGGGAAAATTCAAAATGGCGGGAAAATTTTCATTACGGAAAATCGCGTCATAGGGTGCAATCGAATCATCTTGAGCCAAGGAATCAGAGGAAAAAATTTATAATTTTGTTACTAGCCCAAATTTGCTATGGTGACAGTTCAGACTGTCCTCTATCAGTGTGCCAAATTTCATAACTTCCCACAAGCGGTTCTATGGACTGCCAGAGCGGAAGAAGGAATAATAATAATAATAATAATACCAACGATTAAAATAGTTGCCTTCGCACCTTTAGTGTTTTGTCCCCAATTACACCTCTCCATCACATGGACTACTTTGACACATCAAGTAGTACAAAAAGACATTGTAAAGTTTTGGTTGCATAGACTTTCAATGGACAAAAATGATTAAAGAATATTAATAATACCTTCATCTGTGTTCCAAACATGAAAATAATTCTTATGGGTTTGGAACGACATGAGGGTGGGGGGGATGAACTATCCTTTAATTAAAATAATACAATTTAAGTGGTTGTACATTTGTAGTTGTTTTTAGAATTGAAATGTGTTTTGAAAGAAAAATCTAGGAATCTAGGGACATTTTTCCCTGTGTTATGTGGAAAATGCAAATAACAATGACATTTATTTGGAAAATTTTATAACTACAGACCTTGTACTACAAGGGTGTCAATTACTAATTGTATGCAAAATAATTCTTGTAATAATATTTGTATTTACATTCTTCTGATTGTGGCATAAAGTCAAATGATTTTTCAGGACTAAATAAATAGAAGTTTCTAAGGATTTTAAAGCTTTCTTGTATTTTGTATCAAGGCTTTCTAGTTGCATTTCATCTGATTTCATGACATGGTCAAAATCAAAATGCATGCTCTGTGGCAGAGTTTATTTATTTATGGAGATTCCCTTTCACACTGTGATGTAACAAAAAGCACCTCATGAAGTCACATGATAAAGCATTTAAAAACAAAATAAAAAAAAGCAATAAGACAGTGACTTACTCCGGTTTGGCTCCCTGGATCAACAAGGCATTAATACACTCCATGTTACCGGCCCGTGCTGCTTTGTGAATGGGTGTTTCACCCACATAATCCTGAAACCATATGGTAAATGCAACATTTTGACAGGCTTTCACAACATTAATTGAACAGTTCTTCAAACTTACCATGCAACAGACAGGCTGACAACATATTTCAGCATGGTTGAAAACAATGTGGATCTAAAATGCTGTTTAAAGGTCCATGTCTGCACCTCTGGTAGATATCACTCTGAAGAAGAGAATCTAGCAGAACACTTTTACAGAACACAGCCAGTGAGTCATAAGGAAGACATTGAACTATTCACCCTAACACAACAGCTCCCCCTAAAGGCGGTAAACTGAAGCACAGACAATAATTTGCTCCTAAATAACCCAGATAATACCACAAAATGTAGGTCAAACCACACAATTACTGCAGAAACAGTAATACAACAGGGATTGCTCTCATTCACTTCCTCTTGAACCAACACAATACAGGATGGACAGCATCAGTCTCTGTGCATGTTTGTCTAGTAAAAACATTTGCTGTAATTACACATTTATTGTAATTGTTTAATAGTGACATCACTTAACATAAGTGATGTCACTATTAAACAAAATTACAGTAAATGTAAGTTGAGCCTGATTTGGAATGCCCGATTGATCAGCTGCTTATTTAAATGGTCCAGTAATCACTTTTAAAGTTGCATGATTCTGGATAAACTGAAAATCAATCATTTTTTGTTTAAAATAGAGATCACAATTCTGCCACGATTCTGAATAGACAACTATACAAAATAATATAATTTACTAGAGGTTCTGATAAAATGTTAGTTGCTACGTTTGAATGAATGATGATTCAATGACTCACTCAAAGACTTCACTTGATTCATTACTGGATGAATCAGAATTTTGGAACAAATCTCTTGAATGACTGACTGAATGACAAATGCAATACATCACTTGTCACCACTTACTGGTGTAACAATGTAAATTATACAATCTTTATTTGAAGAGTCAAGTTACTTTCAAAAGGTGGATTACTCTATTTTGATTGTTATCGTAACATTAGTGTTTATATCCTTATATCCAAGTACAAATGACAATTGAAATATTGTAACAGAAATAATGATACTGTGTGTGGTTGAAAAGATTTGTGAAGATGTTTTTATCATGACAACTGTTCTCTCTGGGTCAGCGGCAGTGCAAACGCAGGTTTGAATGTTTCGCTGTGATCATACTTAGGTTCAATATACATAGCCGAATCGTTGTCATTTAGTAATAGGATTGCGTGGGTGTTTGAATCAAGATCACAATCTTTTAACAATTAAGCGTGCAGCTGTAATCAATTTCTAATGCTAAACACCTCAGCCTATACTTTAAGACTTCAGCATCACCATCATATCAGTTGCAAGTTGCAACTACAACTGTGGAGAAATAAAAAAAATGAAAACCATATCCAAAAGAGCATGGGGGATCAAAATGTGCAAGACAAAAACCCTAATCCAACAGTTAAGACAGGACACATTCTAAAAGGTTTGTCAAAGTATGTTGGTATTCTTAACTCATGAGCAAATGGCCTTAACAGTTCCACCTGTTCAGTCTGCACATTTAATAATTAAATATAGAATGTTTAGATATTTAATATCAATTTAACATTTATTTAAAGAGAACTGGGTATCACTTTACAATAAGGTCTCATTTACTAACATTAGTTAAAGGGGTGGTTGATTATGATTTCACTTTTCTAACTTTAGTTAGTGTGTAATGTTGCTGTCTGAGCATAAACAACATCTGCAAAGTTACGACGCTCAAAGTTCAAAGCAAAGGGAGATATTTTCTTTTAAAGAAATTGCTTTTTAAGGCGAGACACGGCAGGCAAAAACATCGATTTTTCATGCAGTGGTCAGTTTTGAGATTTTGGGCTAGTTTACTCCTTCAATGTGTGTTCTTTCAAGCTGCTATAAAGAAAACGTTGAAAATATACATTAAGATGTTTATTTTATTACATTTTGTTTACTTGCGGCAGTAAGTTTCTCCCGAATTTACCAAGAAGTTAGCATTCCAACGCGGCATGCCGAGTTCCATCTAGTCTGTCATGACGGTGTCCTTGTAAAGCTCCTGCACAACGCTATGTAACCCAAATATGGGCATTTCCTTTCTGTCAGTAACCAATCGTGAATGTCCAAAGGGGGATTTAAAGCTAATGACGAAATCTCATTTTAGAGCCATTTAAATCTTTAACTGCCGTTTTCTCAAAATGAGTTTTTTGTCATTCTCCAGTACATACATCTCAGCCTATGTAGCACCTATGTACACCAAACTTTCCAGTTATACACTTAGCAGTATTCTGAAGATATTTTCAGAGGGATTTGTTAATAAATAATTCCTGGTCTGATTTGTGTGACATTTTAATTAATAAAAATGTCGAAAATCGATTTTTTTAAGGCTATGGACAGTATATTTTGATTTCCTAGGTAATGAAAGAATATATCCTGAAATCCCTCTGAATTTTATTTTTTCATCTTGTGTGTAAACAAAATGAAAAAAGAATTTTGCACCTGGCTTTATCATATGTTCAGATCTATCTACCGAAAATATGTGCAAAATAGTGCATATTTAATGAGATAATGCCTAATTTGCATAATTAAACATACAAATTTCTAAAACTTGTAATACATTTTTTTTATATACTTGTGCAAGTAATCAACTGAGGAAGTTTCATGGTGATATCTATTATTTTAAAATTTTACCCTATTCACCTGTAGTGTCTCGCCTTAAGGCCGGTGACACACTGGCTGCGTGGCGTGAGCGTGGCGTTTCTGTTGCGTGTCAGCTGCGTGGCGTTTGCGAGGCGTTTTCCATGTCTTTGCACACCAGAAGTGTGTCTGACGCGGCGCTGCTGCTGCTAGGTGACTATGATAAGCCTCATTGGTGATATATTCGACATATGGGGAGAGAGTTGTGGAAGGCCTATACTTCATGTTAAACATAAATATATAGCAGCAAAGACAACGTCGGCAGTATTGACGGCAAAATAGGCTATAGAATATTTCGTTCTGTATTGACAGGTGCAGTACTTGAAAATCGATAATATTTTTTTTAAATTACATTTATATTTGCATTTATGTCAAACCCTAGACACTTTCAAACATCATAATGACATGTATTAATATGTATTCGTGTCAAAATGACATGGAAACATCTTTTCCTATTCAATTTTGCATGGAAACGCTTCCAAGACGCTTGCGTGTCGCGTGAAAAATAGGCGTCGGTTCTATTTCTAGCATGCACGCGTTTTCCGCTCGAGCCGCGCCTGAGACGCGCATGTCACGCAGGCAGTGTGCAAGCTCTAACCTGTTAACATGGGAGCCGAAATAAAAACGGACACGCCACGCAGCTGAGACGCTTATGCCACGCATCCAGTGTGTCACCGGCCTAAGGACTACAACAAACCCCAGATAGCAATTACATTTGGGCTACATGTGGGTATTATCTGGCACATATGGCCTAGATGTGGCATGGCTGAACAGATATGGGCCAAATTGTAGCCATATTTGTTTTGCCATAACTTTAAAATCTGCGGGAAATGCTCTCTTGGTTCACAACTGATTTTGAGGTATATGGCCCAGATAACAACGAACACATGAGGACCATATGTGGTTGAGCTATGGCACACAGTGAGAAACACCGACTTGTGGTAAACATTTGGCTTATACGTGGAAAAACACAGGAATCCTGAAATCAAGTGCGGCAAACATCCGCCGTTCCACACCTCAGGTTGCTATGCATCTTCCCTCCTATTGGAGGAGAGATCGCCCAAAATGTCCGGGATTCGGCTTTTGCATTCTACAGTCGCCATTCATTATGTTTACTGTGGCGAGCAGGACGAGGCTGACAGCCGCGGGAGAATGGCGCGAGGCCGATGGCGTCATTACTGAGACGCGCCGGTCTCGTATCTCTCACGGAGGAGCGGGAATTTTCTTAGCAATGTTAAAACGCACATCAACCGATCACTTGTTTAGCGTTCATGTAAACACTACATTCAGATTCACCAATCGGAATGAATTCAGTTAGATTGAAACAAAAGGTGTGCATGTAAACAATGAATGGCGACTGCAGAAAGCAAAAGCCGAATCCCGGACATTTTGAACGATCTTGCCCGCCGGACAAGTCCGGGAAAAGGAGGATGGTAACCCCTACTACTCAGCTTTCTCCACAGAACAAGAGCCTGCTAGCTTAGCTTCCAAAGAAAGACGGCTGACACTATGTGTACATTCTGTGAGTGAGATCCCACCCTCTATGGGTGGGTTGAAAACATGCGGAACAGCCCCTACTACTGGCTGTAGTCTTTAGCCTCTGGCCAGAAAATCCTCCGATGACGCAAAATGATGATTTTTGCGTCATCGGAGGATTTTTTCCAGACAAAAAATACATAAATCTCTAATCTCAGGGGGATATGAGGGTGGAAAGCACGATAATTCGAAAATACTACAGGTTTTCTACTAATACAAAGCTTAATGCTAAATCCTGAAGTATCCCTTTAAATACAAGAGATAACGTGCAACTCAACCAGAAACAGGTGCATGACAGTCTGTAACCATGACAACCGATGTGTGATAGGAACACAGGAAACTGAAGGCACCATTTGAAAACAAGTAAAGTTAACTAATAATTAACTAGAACACAGGCAAAACGGAGACAAAGACAACCATGACTAGAACCTAAACAAAAGACAATGAAACTAAACAATCCTGACAGCATCATTTTGATTTTAAAGGGGTACGGCTGGTAGGGACTACACAAGCTTCCTCCCAGGTTAGTGACATTACAAACCCTAAAATTTACATAAACTCCGCCCCTGGGAAAGCGATTTATAGATTATCAGAATAAGATTGACAGAATATGCTAATCAATGACTAGAAGATAACACATAAGCTACATAAATTCATCAACTAACTATTCAGAAATGTCCTGTTGCATTCTACATGGTGTCACTTCTTCTTGAGTCTCTCCATATTTGTCTGACTCCGGTTTGAACATAAATAGGCTAAAGGTTTTTGAAATTTTCAGTGCATGTCTGTGTGAGGTAAAAGGACTTGAGCTCTTGAAGCTCCGCCCTCTGTGCCGGGAGCAGCAGCTCATTTGCATTTAAAGGAACAGACACAAAAACGGTACGTTTTTGCTTACCCTCAAATTTTTACATGCTATATAAAAATATCTGTGGGGTATTTTGAGCTAAAACTTCACATACACACTCTGGGGACATCAAAGACTTATTTTATATCTTGTGAAAAGAGCATTATATCACCCCTTTAATGCATTAACTAACAGTGAGCTATACATTTTTATATTTTGTTAAATGTTACTTAATTAAAAAGTTCATGTTCTCAATAGTTCAGTGCATTTAGTAATGTTAAAGGACAAATCCAGTGAAAAATGAACCTAGGGGTAATTAACACATGGTTACCGAGTCGATCGTTCCCTGCGATGCGTTTTCATGAAAATCGAATGTAAAGAGTTTTATCTTTAAAAACAGATTAGCTCATAACAGTAGTATATGGGGCACAGAGTAAGTAAAAATAAATCGCTAGTTAATACCACTAACAAGGCTCAAAATAGCCTCACACTAACACGGTAACATAATGAGGGTCCTTACATACAAACCGAAGCATTGAGAACTTTGTAAGTGTACAGACAGTTTAATAAGAAGATACTTTATAAAGACAGTACATTACGCGTTGACATGCAGGAGCCATCTTGGAAAACAGTCTCGACTAATCGAGTCACGAACGCCGTCGATAGGATAGCTGGTCGATAGGAATTACGTTTGTGAAATCTAACGTAGCACGGCGTTCATGGCTCGATTAGTCGAGACTGTTTTCCAAGATGGCTCCTGCATGTCAACGCGTAATGTACTGTCTTTATAAAGTATCTTCTTATTAAACTGTCTGTACACTTAAAGTTCTCAATGCTTCGGTTTGCATGTATGGACCCTCATTATGCTACCGTGTTTGTGTGAGGCTATTTTGAGCCTTGTTAGTGGTATTAACTAGCGATTTATTTTTACTTACTCTGTGCCCCATATACTACTGTTATGAGCTAATCTGTTTTTAAAGATAAAACTCTTTACATTCGATTTTCATGAAAACGCATCGCAGGGAACGATCGACTCGGTAACCATGTGTTAATTACCCCTAGGTTCATTTTTCACTGGATTTGTCCTTTAACATTACTAAATGCACTGAACTATTGAGAACATGAACTTTTTAATTAAGTAACATTTAACAAAATATAAAAATGTATAGGACCATAGGCAGGCTAGGGGAACTCATATTAATGTTAAAAAAACTCAAAGTGAAATTTTCATGTCATGGGAACTTTAATCAAAAATGACAATCTGTCATGCATGTCACTTTTTTCTTAGTCTACTTGTCTTCATCTGTTGTTAAGGTGTGAGTAACCTCTAATGCCCTTTAGGCTAATTCACAGACTAAAGTGCTCAACCCTTGGGGAAAGACGTCACCATTCAAAGATCTGTCTATCACAGAGAGGATCATCCCTAGCAATAGGATCAGTTTGGCAGAGATTTGTGCACCAGGACACCGGAGAGGACGGAGAAATGAAGGAAGTGGAAGCAGGGATGATAAGTTACAGCAACTGATAAGAGAACTTTAAGGCAGTTTCTCAAAGATAGTAACTAGTAATGCAACAATACCAGTATTTTACCAAAACACTGAAACTGAAATGAGTTTAATTTTATCTGAAAACCGCAAGTTTAGTTAATAATAACTGTATAATCAATTAAACTGCACATAACACAAGGCATTTTTATATCAACATTTTTGTGTTATAATTGTTTCTACTCCAATTTGATCTTTAAATATAAAAAATTAAAAGTGGCTATAACAACTTGTTTTCATTAAAGATTTATTCAAACATACATTAATGAAGACAACTGGTTAAGTAAAAATATAATGCATATATTTTCTAAATGCTCCTCTCTAGAGTTTTTTTTTTCTAGCTGACAAATGAGCTTTAGACGTTTACCAGAAGTAAATGCAACATTATGTGACATTAATGTTGTTTTTGGCGGCCTGTTTTAATTTTAGTTTTAGTATAGTCTTTGTGTCAAGCTGTCCTTTTAGTTTTTATTAGTTTTAGTCACGTTCATACTCTTTTTAGTCTAGTCAAGTTTTAGTCGACGAAAACTGATGACATTTTAGTCTAGTTTTAGTCGACGAAAACTGATGACATTTTAGTCTAGTTTTAGTCAATGAAAATTGTATTTTAGTCTCTTTTTAGTAATGCAATTCTATTTAACCCAGTCAATATAGAATTTCAAACAAGGTTATCTTATTATATTTAGTCTATATTTAGGGCTGTGATGGTGGCAGTTTTTTTTTTTTTTTTTTTACCACCGCAGTAATGGACCAACTACCGGCGGTGGTTGGGGGGGTTATTTAAAAAACTAAAAACTCGTTTTATATTTCCACACAAAGACGCGTGATACTCTGCGCTCTGAGAGGGATGTGGGACACGAGCAGGAAAGAGACCATCGATCTCTTTATGATATCGTCGTGTTTTCTACTTGATGTAAATTGGTCTGAAGAGCGAATTTTATCCTCCACAAGGGCGAGATATTTAGGCTATGTTTGAGATTGCGCTGCCAGAGAAAGTGAAACTAAAAATCACCCGCGCGTGTGAAACGCGCTTTACAACTAAACTTGACGCGCTCTATGTCTAATATAACAAGCACAAACTGTGTTAAAAAGAATTTGACATGCAAGTACAAATGTAGGTTATCTGTCCTACAGAGTTTTTCTACTTTACCACAGTAAAGAATACGAATGTAATAGGTCTAATTAAAAGCGAACCAATGAAGAAACGTTTATAATCCCTTTAGAAAATGGGTGAGAGGTGAGTGAAGATTTGGGAAAAGAAACAAGAGATTCCATGCAGGGATGAGTCACGATTTTTGGATATTCGATTAGTTTATTTAATTATAGAATATCGAATAGGTTGTGCGATTATTCTCTAACATAAAATCTCCATGTTCTGGTGCTGATGCGGTGACGCGTTCATGTAACCAGAGAGACGCTGCCAATAACATACAGCTGTCACAAAGAACCGGCAAAAGTAATGATTATGAATGTGTCAAATATATCAATGAGACATTTTAATAGAATAACTAATGGAGTAATATTATTAAATTCGCTGATAATCGGGTGACCAGATCGCAAACCAGAATTTAAAGCCGACAAAGCTATGGGTTCACGCACAACTCTCTCATTCGTCGTGACATTTCGTCTCGTCTCGTTTTGGTCAACGAAAATGAAGAGACATTTTAGCATAGTTTTTATTTTGTAAACCACATTTAGTCTCGTTGTTATTCGTCAACGATATTGCATTATACATGTATTTTAGTCATCGTCACATGACCAGCATTTACGTCTCGTCTCGTCTCGTTTTCGTCAGGTGATAACGGTTCGTTGACGACAATATTTCGTCATAATTTTCATTGACGAAAGCAACACTGTGACATACAGTTTACTAGCTGTTTGGTTTTGACATCTTTGGGGGAAAAAAATCATAAGGCTGATATGACCACAAATAATAAAATCTCAACTCATTTATAAAGTCACATATAGGACATCACAACTCCTATATATTGGCATACCAGTATATAGTATAGTACTACCCTCATCACTAACGCCAGCTATTATTGTACATGGACCAACCTGTCTGTTTATTTCAGCCCCAGTGTGTAAGAGCCACAGCAGGCATTCTGGATTTCCTCCAAATGCAGCAATGTGAGCCGGGGTCTGGGCGAACCGTGTTGTCCGTGCATTAACTTCACATCCCACCTGCACCAGCCTCATAACACACTCCAGCTGTTTGTGACAAAGAGAAAATAAAAAATAAAAAAAAATCAACAAACCATTGAAATGACTTTGCACCATGCTTGTCAACATATGACCATCAATAATTCCAGAACATTTTATGTAATAAGGAGTGAGCCTTTAGCTCAAGCTGCAGTTTATAGCATCAGCCTTCACAGTGGTGAACGGAGTTAAATATTCTCATCTTTTTTTAGAAGTGGCTGTTTATAATAAACACACATGAGTAAGCAGAGACATCTAGACAAGTATAGACTGACTCTGCATCTCTCCCTTTAATTTTCTGACTGCATAAATCTTGATAATTTCCTATCTTTGGTCCTTCTTTTCTCTTTTTTGCATTGTGTCTGTATGGGAAAAGTGTGTATTATGTGTATTTTCACATTAAAGTTTTGCTTAGTTTAAGTTCAAGTTTATGCATTGCTTATAACATTTATTTCACAGAAATGTAAAGGGTGAATTCACATTGTAAAATACTTTTATCTTTTATCATGCGTGTTGTGTCATTCACCTTGTTAATTCTTAGTAAATGTATCGCCTGTATGTTTCCTTTCCTTTGCATTCTGTATGAGATTGGGAGAGAAATGTATTTTACACATTTTACAGGACTGGTTCTTTGCTCAGAGGGTTTCTGTGGAAACGTCTATTAGGAACAATGCTAAAAATAGTTCCACACGACTAAGGCTTTTCCTTTTTTCCATATTGAATGCTGGCATTGCAAAATAATGAGGTGATGTATTTGAAATAACATCAATATTAATTGTAGACATTTTCATCAGCACATGAAGTGCATCCTTCTGCACTACAAAAAAAAAAAACAAAACATCACATCATTGGCCTAAGATCATGCAAACTGAAATCAATATTATCATCAAATGTGAACCATTTAACAAGAGGCATAAGAGGTTGTCAACTGTGTCTGTAAACACTTCCACTCTGCAGTGAATTTGTATAATTTAAGTCACTGTGGTTTGCATTTGTAAACTAGACTATTTGGGCATAATAACAGCATCGTAAAAAAAAAGTAATGTAAAAAAAAACCTAGTGACAGTAATTTCCAGGCTTAATAACCATGTTTAAATGAACTAAATCATGAATTAAAACGCAGAGCATCGAACTCTTACAGATAAAAAAAATAAATCCATAAAGAAATGAACAATAAAACAACTCGCAAAAAAGTTTGGATTTTAAATTCGCGTTTTTGGCGCGTGGTGTTTTATTGGTCTTCGCTCAGCCAATGAATGAATCAGTGAGCTCGCGCCTGTGCGTACTGGCGCCTGATGTGCAGCCTTCCTGGCCACTGTCCATGCAAGTTGATTTGTCCAAGTAATGTGATCCAGAAGCAAAGAAACAACCAGTAATGTCTATACTCGGCTTGATTTCTTCTATTCAACATAACTAGCAGGGTTCATCCGTAACAACATTCTCGTTACGCACTTTAGATAGACAGCACTGCCACTGTAGTCTGCTTCATCTCAGATAGAAATCATAATGCTCTCACTCGCAGTTCAAACATACTAAGTGATTAATCTCTGCTCATACCCAGCATGTGAGTTTGCACGCAGCCGCTGCGAATATGACCGGTTTTCTGCCGATGGCCTTATTGGAGTGATTTGTTAACATATCTGAGTTTTGTTTGTATGTGCACATGTTGTGATTCAGTTCTTGATGACAGAACGCCTGACTAATGATGTTATACACCCTCGTTATTCCCTAAATCATCGCGTCTCCGGAAGCCACTGTAACGCTACTTGGAAAATAACTGCATTAGAAAACATACATCTATGAAATTAAATGTTTTTCTGTTACCTTCCCGAAGTGTGCTGCCCAATGAATGGGGGTCCAGCCGTAAAACGAGTCTTCGGCAACCAGGTCCGCCTGGTTGGTGGAGCGCTGAAGCAGCGAGCACAGAACGCCGACGTCTCCATCCCTGCATGCGCGGTGAAGCGGGTAACGTATATTCAGCACCTCGTCGTTGGAGAAATCGGGCTCCAGCTCTACAGACATGCTCCAGCAATTCTGCTGTGACGCGGAAAACCCGAATTATTTTGCTTATGAACGCCCTAGGGGTGAGCGCTGTGCTCAGATAGCAGCACCGTCCACACCACACACACAAAGGAGGCAGTGAGACTGAACTGCGAGTGAACGGCGCTCACTCTCAAAAAGTATCTTGAGTGGCTGTTTGAAAATCCCGTGATGGAGTTCTTCTGGGGTTGGAGATCACGTTGACCCAGGTCCCAGACAACGTAATGACGTGTGGAAAAACGCGTCATGGACTCTCACCAGGCGTATTCAGGATCTCAGTTTGAAACCAAAATACGCGTTTCACAGAACATTGAATGCATGATGGTTACCATCATGCATTCAATGTTCTGTGAAACGCGTATTTTGGTTTAATTATAAAGATTAATATATTAATGCGAGGCGGTCTAAATGTAAACTCAATAGTGTGCTTTATATGTGGTAACATCTAAAGTAACTGGTTTCATGCAAGTCAAAATATAATTTAATCAGAGTATAAATCCTTAGGCTAACCATTGCAGGTTACAGGTCCGATCCGACCTATGAATCACGTTCACCTTTTTGTTTTCACCAAGTTGGCTACCACGTTTTCCTGGATCAACAAGTTTAAAGTGTAAGTTTAGTCTTATAACCAGGTTTATGTGATTTTACATTAGTATTATTCACCTGTCATTTCCCTTTGATTTTAGGGATAACTTTAGGGTAGGGAAAGGTTCAGGGGTGGGGATAGTGTTAGAACGAAGGATATTTTTGGACGGAAATGTTGTTCAAAATATGTTGATCCAGGAACATGTCTTACTGGCAAAATCACGGTGATCGATTTTTACTCTGCCCCTCTGGCATCCACATTATAAAACTTCCCGGAGGCACCCCTGTCTGTTCTCGGTTTGGGGGATGGGTGACAGCAGGGGAGATGACTTTTTTGCGCCGAACAGTGGAGGGCGCTAAAGACATCGTTTAAAAGGTCAGAGGTATTTCGTCCAAATCCATAGGTCTTTATCAAATTTGCACTTTTTGAAATGAAAACAACCAATACAGCTAATGTTTTGTCTCTGTCATCTGCAGGAGAGGTAACTTTACCAGTTTTTACCAGTTCAAGTTTGTTGCTGAGAAATTAGTTCAGTTAAGTGGATGAAAGCTTTTAACTGTTAGTGTTTAGCAAGCTAGTAAGCTAATTAAATGTGTATTTGATATTTCTATACCCCTGTAACCATATCAAGGCTTTTCAAATAGATTTTGTCACCACAAAGGCATTTTAATCGTTTTCCAAGACCAACTCTCAAGTTATAACGACGTTTTAAACGATAGTTGTATCAAGATTAACGCAACCACCAGCATTACCACAAGATGTCATTGTTCCACCACTAGCACACGTTCAACAATACACAATACACTTCAGGGGGAATTTTATACCGTACGTACAGCAGATAGCCCTGTCCAATGTCAGACTTTCATTGTAACGTTTGTCTACCTCTAACAGTAAACAAAAATGATCCTGTGTGTTTAAAGGATGTGGGATCAGATTGCTTCGTTCGAGTCAGAAAGCGAGACTTGGAGAAACTGGAGGCAGAAGTCAGAACACTACGAGAGTTTATGCCAAAAGTAATCAATTGTGACTTTATTGATACTATCCATAAAGGACGGTCTCTGGACGCATGTAAGCAAAAACTCTTTTATAGTAATAGCGCATAGTTATGACACAACAGAATATGGACTAATATGAAAACAATATGTCCTTTGTACATGCTATAGACATCGATAGATAAAGCTGAACTAAAGATTTTAATTCAGGAGCTGGAATTTGAATTAAACGGGCCACAACTCACAGGAAGTTGAATTGAAATTTTAATTGGAATAACAGGAAGGGGAATCTACTGCAATTTAAAAGAAACCAACCCGGTTAATGCATTCTGAAAAAATAAAGCATTTTTCCACTATACCTCATTCAGAGCAGTGCCATGACATGTATGAAAGCTTGGCTGTTTTCAATGGCATCCGCTGTAAAAAGCTCCTAGATCACTTATAATTTTTCACAGCTATGTTGTCTGGATTTTTTTCTTTTTGTCCACTGACATTTTGTCAGCAGAACAATCCAAAAACACATTAAATGACAGTACAATCCACTGAAAATCCCTCACAGTATCGCTTTCATTCCCGTTAACAACGCTGCTGTGAATAAGGTCAATGGTTTTCAAAAGTTACAGTACTTATACAATATTCGTCACTTGTTCAATATAGCTTGTTCAAAACATAGCTTAAAGCCCAACAATCAAAGTTTGTCTTTGCAAAGACAAACTCTTCTAATTTTAAACTCTTCTAGTTAACAGTTCCAGTTATTCCATTCATTTCTACTACTTACATTCAAATTCAAATTGCAATTTAGCATCTTGTTCCCTAGATCAATTTAAATTCAGGACAAATTCTGAAACTGAACCAAAATTTAAAAGACCGTCTCAATTCGGTTCTGAATGGTGCACAACCCTGTTTAACAGCATTTGTAACAATACTAAATGGTGAATCTTTAATCTGTTAATTCTGACTGCTGACTTATTAAAAAATTCTTGATTGTTATAGTTAAAGAACGCAGTGACCGTGAGCAGCAGCAACAGAGAGACGATTGTCTGCACATCCGTTCCAGACTAGATGCTGCACTGAGCGACTGTCAAAGAGAGAAACAGGTACCAAAACAGAGGAGTAAAGAAAATGATGAGACCACACTGAAAATAAACATCATGATTTATAGGAAGATTCTAAGAAAGCACCTGCTCAAATTATTTAAAATAAGACAAAATAAGTATAAACAAAAAATGATGTTATACATATGAACAATTGAAACAAATGAATTTGACAAATGAATCCAACAAATGAATTGGAAACACTAACCATGTCAAGCTCTAAAATATCTTATCAGGTAGAAATGGCTGAAGTTTAGTTCAATTATTTATATTAATATTATTCAATCATATTAATATACACATTTTAATATATTCATTTGTTATATATTGCCAAAAGTTTAAAAATATACTAGAAATATTTTGGGGACCTTTGATTATTATCTTGACAATGAAGGGCCTAGTAGTCAAGAAGGTTGTTATGTAAGTATCTCCTACATTTGTAGGAGAAGCTGATTCTAAAGCAGCAGTTATGGGAGTGCAAAGAGCAGCTGCAGCAACAGAAAGACTTTTGCACTGAGCTGGGCTCTGCATCTTGCACCCTGCTCTGGAGTGCATCTCAAAGGGAGGAAGCGATCAAAGACATATTGGCTGATGTAAGTTTGTACCATTTTGAGACTGGACACTATTTATTTACCAGTTTAAGTAAAACCTAGGTTGTTTTGAAGGGGAAAAAAAGATGATACATTTGTTTTACCTCAACCGAGTAGGTTTACTCTGTATACACGTGTGTCCACAGGGTAAACTGGAGCCCTTCCTGAGCATAGCAGGTCAAACCTTGGAGTCGTTCATCAAGTTTCTGGATGACGATGCAAAGCCACAACAGAGTTACAACTCGCATGAGCATCATTTCGTTCTGGCACTGGCTGGCGTTGTTACCAGTGAGGGCATAGAGTTTGTTTTAAATACTAGTTCCATCTAACGGTCATGACTTACAGTGAGGAAAATAAGTATTTGAACACCCTGCTATTTTGCAAGTTCTCCCACTTAGAAATCATGGAAGGGTCTGAAATTGTCATCGTAGGTGCATGTCCACTGTGAGAGACAAAATCTAAAAAAAAAAATCCAGAAATCACAATGTATGATTTTTTAACTATTTATTTGTATGATACAGCTGCAAATAAGTATTTGAACACCTGAGAAAATCAATGTTAATATTTGGTACAGTAGCCTTTGTTTGCAATTACAGAGGTCAAACGTTTCCTGTAGTTTTTCACCAGGTTTGCACACACTGCAGGAGGGATTTTGGCCCACTCCTCCACACAGATCTTCTCTAGATCAGTCAGGTTTCTGGGCTGTCGCTGAGAAACACGGAGTTTGAGCTCCCTCCAAACATTCTCTATTGGGTTTAGGTCTAGAGACTGGCTAGGCCACGCCAGAACCTTGATATGCTTCTTACAGAGCCACTCCTTGGTTATCCTGGCTGTGTGCTTCGGGTTATTGTCATGTTGGAAGACCCAGCCTCGACCCATCTTCAATGCTCTAACTGAGGGAAGGAGGTTGTTCCCCAAAATCTCGCAATACATGGCCCCGGTCATCCTCTCCTTAATACAGTGCAGTCGCCCTGTCCCATGTGCAGAAAAACACCCCCAAAGCATGATGCTACCACCCCCATGCTTCACAGTAGGGATGGTGTTCTTGGGATGGTACTCATCATTCTTCTTCCTCCAAACACGTTTAGTGGAATTATGACCAAAAAGTTATATTTTGGTCTCATCTGACCACATGACTTTCTCCCATGACTCCTCTGGATCATCCAAATGGTCATTGGCAAACTTAAGACGGGCCTTGACATTTGCTGGTTTAAGCAGGGGAACCTTCCGTGCCATGCATGATTTCAAACCATGACGTCTTAGTGTATTACCAACAGTCACCTTGGAAACGGTGGTCCCAGCTCTTTTCAGGTCATTGACCAGCTCCTCCCGTGTAGTTCTGGGCTGATTTCTCACCTTTCTTAGGATCATTGAGACCCCACGAGGTGAGATCTTGCATGGAGCCCCAGTCCGAGGGAGATTGACAGTCATGTTTAGCTTCTTCCATTTTCTAATGATTGCTCCAACAGTGGACCTTTTTTCACCAAGCTGCTTGGCAATTTCCCCGTAGCCCTTTCCAGCCTTGTGGAGGTGTACAATTTTGTCTCTAGTGTCTTTGGACAGCTCTTTGGTCTTGGCCATGTTAGTAGTTGGATTCTTACTGATTGTATGGGGTGGACAGGTCTTTATGCAGCTAACGACCTCAAACAGGTGCATCTAATTTAGGATAATAAATGGAGTGGAGGTGGACATTTTAAAGGCAGACTAACAGGTCTTTGAGGGTCAGAATTCTAGCTGATAGACAGGTGTTCAAATACTTATTTGCAGCTGTATCATACAAATAAATAGTTAAAAAATCATATATTGTGATTTCTGGATTTTTTTTTTAGATTATGTCTCTCACAGTGGACATGCACCTACGATGACAATTTCAGACCCCTCCATGATTTCCAAGTGAGAGAACTTGCAAAATAGCAGGGTGTTCAAATACTTATTTTCCTCACTGTATTTATATATTATTACCATCTCAATAACATGTGAAATGGTCATTTCATCTATTCACTTGTTTTAGATGTAGCTGCTGTGTCTTGTGGACGAGACTTCCTGTCCTCTTCTGCCCACGTCCTTTTGGGTACTCTGATGCGGCTACTGGGACTAATGAAACCAGGAGTATTTCCAAAACTCAAAGTGTATGTCACAACTTAAAAGTACACATCCGAAAATGACTGATATTTGTGATTTAAATTATTTATTTGTGAAAATAATAAACAAGATGTGGACTTTTCAGTGTGTAAGGAAAATATGTAATTTTTTTTTTTTTTACATAATGGTTACACCACATGACATTTTTGGAGTCATGAATAAAATGTTTTAACTAGATTTTTAAAAGATTTTTCTTTTTACCCATGGACACTTATGTGATTGAGCCAGTATGCAGTCTTACTTTCACATGCAGGTTTTTTAGAAGAAATTGAGTTGTTATTGTACATAATGTTTTTCGTAAGTTGATGTATGTAACTTTATATTTTTATTTGCAGATTGATGCTAATGGCTTTATATAACATCACTATCAGTGTGAACGGACTGAAGCTTATAAGTGAGAGTCCTGGACTTCTACCTCTTCTGTGCACGCTTCTGGAAGGTGTGTATGTATATGTTTGTGAGTTTCTGAGAGAGCTTCTAAAAACTTTAGAGTTCATATAATCCCAGTCAGACAGCATCACAACGCTGTTCATGTAGAGCAGGGTTTCCCAAATAGGTGTTTGCAAGGGAACTGCAGGGGGTTTGGGAGTTGACGAAATAAATAAATGCACAATTAGTCAAAATAAAACTGAAATCAAGAGATACCTTAGTGTGTTATCAGATCAAATGTTGTGATTTAATTAAATAATCGTATAGTCTGTTGACTTACACACATGCAGCTTACAGTGTTTTCAGCATCAGAGCACCTTGCCTTCTCACAAACGTTATCTCTGTATGTAAAATGAGTTTAACGTGCATTTTGGCAAAGCGATGTGTGGAAAGTTCACTTTATTTACACATCTCCACAATTTTTGGGGGATAGAACTTTACAACATTTAACCAGTATTCCGCCAAAATAAAATCTTGTAGATTTGAACTTTTAAAAGTGAAGAATTTAAGACATAAATACTTGTATATTATTATTGTAACTTGCAGTATAAAATAAATTAATCATTAGTCCTATAATTATGTATTTTATTTTACAGGACAATTGTAATTTACAACAGTAATAAACTGTATATCTTCATTTTTATCATTAAAATAGTAATAACAGTAAGCCTTATATATGTACCGCCTTATATATAAACAATTAAATATAATTAAAACACTTACTAAAAAAAACTTGCATGTCATGTGACCTTTAACCAACATCAGAGAACCATGAACATGCAAATGTGATGTTCAATTATTTAAATATTAACTTAAAATCTCAGTGGCTACTTCAAGTAAATACACTACTGGGCTTTTCACATTGCGCTTAAAGCGGTTATCGGTTATCGTCGTTCTAAACACTGATTTTAACCCCGGGTAAAGGAGCATTTCACACTTGTAATTTAGATGCGGGGTTAGCACCGCTTTTCACCCGGGGTTATAAAACCCTGCACCGCTTTTTCGGTGTTAACTCTGCATTGCGGTGCCAAACACCACGTGATGTATATAAACAGTCGTTTCTGCGTATGATAGGAAAAATGTCAAACGACAATGGAAAACGTGTCTATTGGAGTGAAGAACAGACCGTTTCATTCTTGCCTTTATAGTTTGAAAAGCTCACTCAGAAAAAACTTGATATTACAGTCAGCAATGTGTAATATGAGGACGCACAGTGGTATACCCTTTATGTAAACAGGCCAAGTGCTGTGTTTGTCCAGTCAGCACTGACACCACATATATGTAAATAAGGACTTTAACCTGGGGTTTAGGAATGTGCAGTGTGAAACGGCAGCTTATGAATACCCAGGATTAATTGTTAACCCTGGGTATAGTATGAGCAGTGAGACATGAATAAAGATAAGCCAGGATTCCGTTTACCCGGGGTTTAGAATGACCCAGGGTTATCTATTTCAAGTGTGAAAAGCCCTTATATGGACAAAAGTATAAATTCTTGAATTCAGGTGTTTCAATCAGATCTATTGCTGCCACAGGTGTATAAAATTAAGCACCTTGCCATGCAGTCTGCATTTACAAACATTTGTAAACTTTTGAAAAAAATTGGTCGCTCTGAAGAACTCAGTGAATTCAATCGTGGTACTGTGATAGGATGCCACCTTTGCAATAAGTCAGTTTGTGGAAGCATTTAGGAACAGCATTAACTCAATGAAGCAGAAGACCACATAAAGTCATAAAGTCACAAAGTAGGGTCACAGAGTGCTGAGGCGCATGGTGTGTAAAAGTCGCCAACACTCTGCCGAATCCAAAGCTGAAGAGTTCCAAACTTCCACTAGGATTAATATCAGCACAAAAACTGTGCGGCGGGAGCTTTATGGAATGGGTTTCCATGGCTGGGCAACCTCACTTGACTGATGCATGCCAAGTACCAAGTACAGTGCCAAGTGTCGGATGGAGTGGTGTAAAGCAAGTAGCTACTGGACTCTGAAGCAGTGGAAATGTGTTCTGTGAAGTGATGAATCACACTTCTCTATTTCTGTCTGATGGATGAGTCTGGGTTAATACTTCAGCATACCAAGACATTTTGGACAATGCTATGCTTCCAACAAATTGGGGAGGTCCTTTTGTATTCCAGCATGAATACAAACTGACTGTGACCCAGTGCACAAAGCAAGGTCCAAAGCAAAATAAAGACTTGGTTGGATGAGTTTGGTGTGGAAGAAACAGAAGCACAGAGCCCTGACCTCAACCCCATCTTTGGGATGAACTAGAACGGAGATTGTGAGCCAGGCCTCGTCCAACATCAATCCCTGACCTCACAAATGAATGGGTCAAAATTCCTACAGAAACACTTCAAAATCTTGTGGAAAGCCTTTCCAGAAGAGTGAAAGAAGCTGTTATAGCTGCAAAACACATATTCATGTCTATGTGATTAGAATGCAGTGTCCTTAAATCCCTGTTGGTCTAAAGGTGCGGTGTCCCAATACTTTTGTCTATATAGTGTATTTTGCGTCTAAGGGGTTCAAGCTGACAAAAAAGTTTGGGAACCCCTGGTGTAGTGGATTACAGACGTCTCTCTAACCCCCTTGACAAACAAAGAAACACACTCTCTCCCTCTCCCACAGACCCTGACCCAGAAGTGTGTCTGCAGTCATTGAGGCTCCTTCAGTCTTTACTGCTAGAGAGAGATGTCATGTCACACATGACCACTGATTTTCTCAGCTCTTTCCCACTCAATCGTATCCACCATCTAGCTTCAAGTCGCCACCCCGCTCTCAAACAAACAGCCCAGGAAACACTGGAAGATCTGGCTAGCTTTACCAACACTAAAGTCGCAGAGAAGGAGCAATGAGGCACAAGCTTTCATACTCACTTACAAATGAGAGGTCTAGGTTTGATCTAGATCCACCAAACCACATATTAGTTCTGAGACTTGGCCATGTTACAGGTATAATCATCTAAAGAAACCTAAGAAGAGAGTTCCAGTTGTAAGTAATGCTGAAGCAAGTGCTAACCTTTTTTGTACACACACAAAAAAAAAATCCACATAGTTTTTTTTTATTAAGTTTTCATCTTTTTACTGTGGCCCTGGAGATGTGTAAAAATCTTTTTTTGTGACATAAATGCTGACCACCACTATAGATAGATGTGCATGTCTTTTATAAAATGACAGAGAGGTTGTACCACATTCTTACATACTCTGTGTGCAAATTACATCACTTTATACAATGATTATCATCAAATCAATATGTGTGCTGCCCTTTCTAGCACACCCACAACAACAGCCATTTCTGTTGTCCAACATGCGTGGAATTCTAAACTTAAGGTGATGGTACACAGGGCAACTTTTTTAGCAATGTTGTTGGGCAATCTTGCCAAGCAATTGTTGCTTGGGCACTTTCCCATTGAAAATGGGCAATACATTTCTATCTGGATAATTTAGATCGGTCGTGGGCCCTGTGTCTCACCTGGTTGCCCGTTGACGGCAACATTGCCCAGCAACATTGCTCAAAAAGTTGCCCTGTGTATCATCACCTTTAGTATCACTGTTAGGACAGCAGCAGAATAATCAGCAGATAGGAGTTAGATGTCACAGAACCAATTGACCTACAGCCCTTTGGAAGTCAGCAGCAAAAATGTAATGGTGCCCAGTCTATCTAAAAAGTTAAATGCAGAGCTTTTCAGTTGATGTTTTTTCCCCAATTGTTTGACTAATAAAATGTTCTCGTTTTGATTTATTGCTTTGATTGTGGTCTTTCTCCTTTTCCTTTACACTGTTCATATGTATATTTATTTTGCAACGTTATGTTTCAGGTTATACAATTAAAAGGTGTCAAGTTTTTTTATTATTATTATTATTATTATTATTATTCTGATGATTTGTTCTGCAGTAAAAGTGTTTGTCAGTGAAGCATATTAGTAAGATGTCCATCTCAGAGAAATGCAACAAAAAAAGACCATCAGCCAGGTTTCACAACGTCTTTTTCTTTCTTTATTACATTCTCACAACCCACAATGTGTGTTCCTTTTATAAATTACATAATCCTGTTGTTGAATGGCAGATAATGATAATGGAAAGAGGAAATTAAGTCATTTGATAATATGAAAGTTGACGTCAATCAGCTAATCCGGCAAAAACATGAGGACTACATCCGAGAGCATACTTCCCTACTATCAAAACGGTATGTGACCGAAGTATGTCCGAATTCATAGGCATGTATGTGCTTATTTTGAATATCGTATGCACACATCAAAATCTCGTTAGATGCAGAAGGTCGTCCTGGTACTTTTTGCCTATACTCTCTTATGAGTACTCTGAATTCGGATATACTTTTGTCACATACTGTTGTTCACCTACTTAGAAAGTATTTGTGAATGGCAGAGGACAGGTACATACAGACCAAAATTAAAGGCAAAGATCAAAAATTATCTCTGTCTGAATGCATTGACAATATGTCTTGATTATTACTTAAAAGTTAAAATGATAAAAACTGACATTATCACGTCACTCAAAAAAACGTTGATTTCAAAGGATAAAAAAACATCTTAATGTCTATATGATGTTTCATGTTTTAAACAGTGGCTGTATAGTCAATTCATAATGAAGTGTAAGTCCATTAGCAGTCTTTTCCTAAAAATATTAGTTTGTACAGTAGTCGCTGTGTATAGGACTATGTGGTAGTGGGGTAGATGAGATAATAACTAAATCATGAGATAAAAGCCCTTGTCAGCGAAAGCTTGAAGAGAAAGCTCCTTTCGTTGACGTATGTATTCTGCATTTGTCAGGCAATGAAATGAAAATTTTGAGGTTATTATGCATCCATGTTGATTATTAATTAGGTATAGATCAGATGTTTTGTTGCATCAAGCATAGAAGCAAAAGTGCTTAGCCAGTTGTAAACATATACAAAATAATCATACACTCAACTATATGTACCTACTATTTACAACTAACCCTGTGCTATCTTTATGTGCTTGTACACTGCTGAGCCAAAACAGTCATAGGTGAAGCGAATATCATTCATCGTCTCATAACAAGGCCACATATTAAGTACTGGGTAGATTAGATAGTAAGCAAACAATCAGTTCTCGTAATCAATGGGTTGGATGCAGGAGAAATGGGCAGGAATAAAGATCTGAGTGACTTTGACAAGGGCCAAGTTGTTATGGCAAGGCGGGTATGTATGTATGTATGTGGCTCATCGGTGTATGTACACTTATAAAAATATAAATGTACAATCATACCTGGCTAGATGATTTGGCAACATAATTTCATTTGAGGTAGAGGACTGCACAGGATGGATTTTTCAGTCCCGCTCCAGCTGAATTCTGCAAAAAATAATAATGTTGTAATAGAAACCTTTGTGCACAAACACAGATACACAGTGGATAGCTTGCCAAATCTGTTTTGCCATGTTATTCTGATCCTAGACAAGCAGTTATGGGCAGCTTTTTCCTCTAAAGCAGCAGCAGGCAGGGGAAGGCAAAGCCTTTTCTAGCCTTACACACACGGCCGGCTACGCAATACTCGTTCTCTTATCTCTCAGGGAACCGAGGTTACGTTAGTAACTGAGTACGTTCCCTTTCGAGAACGGTTCTCTCGTATTACGTAGCTATACGCTATGGGAACCCATTTTAAAACGCCGTGTTATTAGCTGATGACATTGTAGGATTGAAAATAATCCAAGATATTTGAAATGAACCAAGATATTTGCTTTACTGTTTTCCACCCCCTTTTTCTACCACAAGGACCATTTGGAGTTCCTAAAGGCACAGATGGGCTGATAGTGATCTAGGCCTGTAGGCCAAAATGTTTGTATTTTGGGGGTCAATGAATTGTCACACCTTTAGTACGGTGGGGGAAGTTCGAATTATCTGATTGGTCAATTTAAACGTCTCACAGTTGGGTTAAAGTCACATGGTCAGGAAAGGATAAAAGAAGATTGTAACTCTTGCTCTGTCTCTTTATGCTCTGGCTCTCTGATTCTCTGGGTCCCTTTCTTGGGGCTCTCTCTCTTTACCTCCTCTTTCCTCTTATTCTCTCTCTCTCTCTCTCTCTCTCTCTCATATTTTGTCATTAAACCGTTTCAATTACAAATAATGTGCTAACTAGTTTTGATTTGGTATTGACTTTGAAGTGCTACATATTGCAATACAATATTGTCACTCTCTATAGCAACGCTCTCCCACATATTAAGCTATTGTAACCGCTTATTTCCGTTGTTGGTATAAGTGGCAGTGGGTGGAATAGACAAGAAATGTACAGTTTTCTACCATCTTGCTGACAACTTTTCTTTAGTCATTCGGCAGTCTTGCAGACTGAACCGCTGCAGGAAATCCACCCTTACAACTTCGCTCTGACTATCACCTGGAGCTAAAAAAAAAACTTCCCCTTTGGGACTCAGTGGGGAGCGCATTCTGGAGTACCTTGACTAATGCATTTATAGCACAACCTTCTGTGTTCTGCGTCTTTTCAGTATGCTGTGGTTTCAGCTGTCTGCCCTATTATTGTGCTTGTGCACTTCGCTCGTTGCATGGATATATTCCGGACGCTGTGATTAGGTATAACCTGCTTAACTGGTCTGATGTTGTATGCACCAGCACTTGCTTTGTTATGTTTTATGCACCAATATACCCTTGTTGGTTCATTATATTATCACTCCCTGTGACATAGGCTATTAGTCCAGCGTTAGCTTGACCGAGTTCAGGGTGGTGCTAAAGGCGCCGGCGCAATTTTGGCACTCTGCCAGCTAGATGCATGAGTGTTTCAACCAGGTCCGATACCCGAACTGGGTGAGGCGAAGCTTTAGTTCTTTGTTGTAGGCTATTCACCTGC
Organism: Abramis brama; assembly: GCF_963993115.1. Classification (NCBI taxonomy): domain Eukaryota; kingdom Metazoa; phylum Chordata; class Actinopteri; order Cypriniformes; family Leuciscidae; genus Abramis; species Abramis brama. The sequence continues at coordinate 45,138,560 of NC_139964.1, forward strand.
TACAGCATGTGTAATAATTTTTTTTGTCAACTCTGCATATCCATCGCGATCGATATCACACATGTTTGGCGATGGAGCGGGTTCAGACCATACTAAATGTTCTGACCGCGTTTGTGCATGACAAAGCTCTGAGGACATCAGAAGTTACAGGGACTGATGGCAGCTGTACAAAGTACACAGGCTACACCGTAATTTCAATTTTAATGGACAGTAAAACAAAGGCAGAACACTGTATAATCTGATAGTAGCATTATTTGATAGAACACCGGCACATTAACTTCATATTGACGCGCGGTTAAACAAAGGCAGAGTACCGTAACTCAATTTGAGCGCTCCAAAACAAAGCCAAAGAACGGTAACTGGTGTTACAGTGTTCTGCCTTGGTTTCTCATGGGCTTTTGGAAGTTACTGTTAAGACAACCCATTATTTTCTCGAAAAAACAACGGAATTGACTCAAGATACTTATCCACATGATAAAGGAGGTCTTGAATGTGCCAAAAATATCAATAACTCATTTTCGACCAGAAATTAAGTTACGGTCTTTTGCCTTTGCACGGCAGTATAGTATAACTAAAGTCAGAATCCAACGGGGACCGGATGAGTCGGGGCCCTTCGAAGGAATATGTAGAGGCTTGGGCCCAATAGGGGCCAAGGCATCCTATAAAGAAAGTGCCTGCAGGGCCAGCACTTCCAAGTTGTAAAACCTTACAAATGTGGACGGCAAAGACCAGCCGGCCGCCGCACAAATGTCAGCAATTGGTACACCACTGGACCATGCCCAAGAAGAGGCCATGCCCCTTGTGGGATGAGGCCTGACGCCTATGGGGCATTGAAGGCCCATAGAGTCGTAGGCTAAAGAGATAGCATCTACTATCCATCGTGATAATCTCTGCTTCGTGACAGTGGACCCTTTGGTGCGGCCGCCGAAGCATACAAAGAGCTGTTCTGGCTGCCTGAACGAGGCAGAACATTCTAAATAAACCCAGAGTAGGTTCAAGTCTCTATCGTCTTCCGAGGGGGGAAGAGCCGATAGTGAAATAACCTGTGCTCTAAATGGAGTCGAGAGCACCTTGGGTACATAACCATGTCTTGGTTTGAGGACGACTCTGAAGTCGTTAGGCCCAAATTCAAGGCAGGAAGCGCTTCGTTCATGGAGAGCGCTTGTAAATCGCCTACTCGCTTGACCAATGCTAGGGCTAGCAGGAGTGCGGTTTTGAGTGAAAGTGGCTTTAAGTCAGCCGACTGAAGCGGCTCGAAAGGGGTCCCTTAAGAGCCCGGAGGACCGTAGATGGATCCCAAGCAGGGATAGAGGGAGGTTGAGGCGGGTTAAGCCTCCTGGCTATTTTGAGGAAGCGTACAATCAGGTCGCTTTTCCCTAAAGATTGGCCTACCACAAGAGCATGGAAGGCTGCTATGGCCGCCATATACACTTTGAGTGTGGAGGGGGTCCGGCCCGCATCCAGCAGCCCTTGGAGAAAGGAAAGTACCAGTGGTATTTCACACGAATAAGGGTCTAGGTTCTGAGCTGAGCACCAGCCGGTGAACACTGACCACTTAAAGAGCAACTTGCAGGTAAAAAAAAAATCTAAATGAATATATAACCGTGTATGAAAATACCATATGAAAAGATAATGCAGGATTTAAAATGTTTTAAAACGACATAATGACACCAATTTAGTAGATAAAGTGAGCGTTTCTTTGACTGCTCGTACAAACCGCTTTTTTTTCAACATCGCGTCATTTTACGTCACACGAGGGAGACGTGTGCTGTGCTCTGCCGCAGCTCAGTGCAGAGTGGGTTGGTATTCAGTAAGAGCGGTCGTGAGACAGTGTGTTTTCAGTAGTTTTTGTATTTCAATTTATCATCGTCATGGTAAATTTATGTGTTTGTGGAGCTTGCAAAAACTCCAGCCTGTCAGGACATCGAGTCCACCGGTTTCCTAACAGGAAAAAGGACGGTGCTATCTTTCGTGCCTGGGTTTGTGCAGGTGAAGAGACGGGATTTCTCTTCCGCGTCGGCTTCGGAAAACGCGGTCGTGTGTAGCGTTCACTTCAGATCGGAGGATTATCGTCCCGGCGATATGAAGGAGTTCAACATGGGATACCGAAGTAAGAACCGGGTGAGACTCAGAGCTAGTGCGGTTCCTTCAGTGCACGCATCTTCGGGTTCTCCCGCTGGATGTAGGCGCGAGCACAACATCAACTGGCAAACGCAATGTAAGCGGAACGAAACTGAGCTAACAGTTACTCGTTATTGTGTTTGTGTGGACCGTTTATCAGTTTGGACCAGTGCAGCGCGAGCCTGATCAAGCAACACTGTAGCCTAACTGCGAGATCCAGTAAATAAAGAATTCGCCACTGAAGTAATAACATCGCTGCGAGATCTAGTGAGAAATATTCACATTTCTCCGTTATTAACGGATCAAACAGCGCTGACGTGAAAACCAGGAATAAACATTGTGCAATGAATGAACGAACTATCCAGTGTCCATAGATCAGCAACATTCACCATGGCTTTACTGTAGTAACACTAACTGCAACCATGGAAAGTTTGGCATTTTCCACTAAGGCCCAGTATGCATCCACCTCCCTGCAACACTGACTTTCCTCAGCTGTAAACATTGCCTCGCATTTCCCACACAAGCACCTATGGAACAAAAAAATGTATCAGGAATAAATATCTCTCTGTCTCTCCATGAGAAACTGCTAAGTTATATCACGTAACGTTAGTCTGGGCGGATATTAATGAGCATGACAAACGCCTGATCAAAGCTTAGTTTCTGTTATTGTAAGTTCCAATATGTTCTGTCTAACATTAATCCTGGCCTGTCCCTGCTCTCTTGGCAGCCTAGCAGGCTCATAATTGTATGGCTGTGGTCCGTAAACAATTTCCTCAGCGTCCGAAATGTCATTGCAATCCATATTTCCCTGTTGTTTGAATCGACCGCTCTCCCTCGTGCTACGTCACGACTCTCGCCCGTCACGCCCATTTTCAGATGCGGAAGTAAAATTTTCTCACAAAAACGACTCCAGAAGCCACTGTAGCATATTTATAATTTTTTTTTAAAGAAAATCTAGTTCCTACATTATTTTTCTATACATTGACTTGTTGGGTCTTCTAACCTGCAAGTTGCTCTTTAAGGGCGTAGAGACGTATTGTGGACAGAGCTCTAGCCTCAGCAATGGTGTTTAGGACTCTCTCCGGGAGGTCCCTGGATACCCGTTGAGGGGCCATACATGAAGGGCCCACAAGTCGGGACAGGGGTGCCAGATTGTCCTGTTCGCCTGCGTGAGGAGGTCTTTCCTCAGCGGAATAGGCCAGGGAGCTGTCTGTAGCAGCTGCATCAACTCGGGGAACCATGTCTGGGTCCGCCAGAGAGGGGCTATTAGGAGGACTGCACACTTGTTCTCCCTGATCCGTTCGATGACCTGAGGGAGCATCGAGACCGGAGGGAATGCGTAAAGAGGGTGGCTGGGCCATTCATGGGCCAGCGCGTCCCTACTCTTTGAAAAGAATATTGGGCAGTGAAAGTTGTCTTCTGAAGCGAAGAGGTCGACCTCTACCCTCCCAAAGACACTCCAGATCAAAAGAACCGTTTGAGGGTGGAGAGACCATTTCTCGGGGGGAACGTTGTCTCGAGATAGCATATCTGCACCCTGGTTCAGTATGCCCGGTACATGCGCCGCTCTGAGCGAGCGCAGTTTGGCATGAGCCCATAAGAGGAGCTGTTTGGTCATGGAGTACAAGTTGTATGACCCGAGACCACCCTGGCGATTTATATATGACACCAGTGCCATGTTGTCCGTCTGGACCAAGATATGGTGTCCTGCCAGGTGTGGGAGGAAGATTTTTAGGGCTAGAAAGACCGCTCTCATTTCGAGGCAGTTGATATGTAGGTGCTTCTCCGAGCTCGACCAGAGGCCGGAGACAGGCCTGCCCTCGTACAGAGCCCCCCAACCTAAGTTGGAGGCGTCTGTTGAAATCACCTTCCTCCTTGAAACCAGACCCATGCTTACACCTGACTGGTACCAGCTGGTGTCTGTTCAAGGGGCCAGGGCTTTGATACAGCCGTGGTTTACCCTGATACGTAAGAGGCCGAGCCGCCATGCATGAGCCGGTACTCGGGGTTTCAGCCAGCACTGAAGGGGGTGCATACGCAGTAGGCCTAGCTGGAGTACTGACGAGTCAAAGGCCATAAGGCCCAGTGCCCTTTCAAACATTCTGAGGGGCGTGAGGGAGCCCGCTTTGAACTAAGCAGCTAGCTGTTGAATATAGAGAGCACGGTCTGGCGTTAGCCAAGCTCTCATCTGAACAAAGTCGATAACTGTTCCCAGGTACGTTATAAGCTGGCTGGGGGACAGTACACTCTTGGATAAGTTTATCCTGAGCCCAAGGCGTTTTAGATGGCCGAGGAGACAGGTTTTGTGAGTCTGAGACTCTGACTGGGCCAGAACGAGCCAGTCGTCGAGATAGTTCAGAATGCGCCTTCCCCGCTGTCTCAGGGGAGAGAGAGCCGCATCCATGCGTTTCGTAAAAGTATGGGGTGCCAATGACAGTCCGAATGGCAGGACTGTGTATTGATAGGCCTGCCCCTCGAAGGCAAATCCCAAAAATGGCCTGTGATGGGGGGCTATTTGGATGTGAAAGTAAGCATCTTTCAGATCCACAGAGAAAAACCAATCCCTCAGACGAATTTAAGCAAGGATTTGTTTGGTCGTTAGTATCCTGAACGGCCGTTCCATGAGGGCCTTGTTCAGGTGTCTGAGATCTAAAATAGGTCTGAGGCCGCTGTCCTTTTTCAGAACGAGGAAGTAATGGCTGTAAATACCCGACTCGCTCAGATAGCCCCTCGATAGCGCTAGTAAATTTGACACTTCGGTGCGGAGGACGTGAGACACGTTGCTCCTTACCTATGTTTCGACCACAGCCTGGAAACGCGGAGGTCTGCGAGCGAACTGGAGTGAGTAACCTCGTTTTATTGTGCTCAATACCCATTTTGACATGTCGGGGCTGACCATACTCTGCCCAATGGCCTAGGCGGTTGTCTTGGTGGTGCGTAGTGCCAGGTCGGTGGCGATGCGCAGATCCTTGAAGTTCTCGTTTTCCGGTGCAGACTCAAAGGAACAGAGGAGTTTAGCCTGGAAAACTTGGAGAACTGCCATAGTGTGCTGGGCTGATGCAGCTTGACCGGCGAGAGCTGAAGTTGTCCTGCACGGCTTAGAAAATGTGTCGCCTTAGACCTCCATCCAACGGTGGTGGGAGGGCAAAGATGCGCAGCCACCGCTTCCTCTAGGGGGGGCTGTTTCTCATACCCCTTTTCCTCCGCGCCGTCAAGTGTTGAGAGCGTTGCCGAGGTTGAAGTATGCAGGCAGGCCGAGTAGGGCACGCGCCACGACTTTGTGAGCTCCACGTGGACCTCAGGAAAGGAACCATTCCCGGCAGGAACCATTCATCGAGGCGGCTCTTAGCTGGCTCTTCTGGCGTAGACCAGTCGAGATCCAGCTCTTCGACAGCCCAGGTGAGGACGCGGAGAAGCTCGGCGTCGACACACGCCCTGACGCTGCCTTTGTCTAACTGAGACGGGGTACTCATTGTACCCAAGAAAGGCGGTGGGTTACGACCAATCTTGGACCTACGTGTCCTTAACCCTCTGGGGACCAAGCTGTTTTTGGGGTCCTTGAGATGTTCTGACATGCCTTGACATTTGTGCTTTTTTCAGTTATTTATAAACATGTTAATGGCAAAGGTGTAAATTCACTCTATATAGCACAAACAGGGCTACCATAATATGCGAGCAACGTGTATGTAGATGTTTGTATTTTTAAGAGAATAATGTTTATGCGTGGTTATTGGAAAAAATTAAAATGAAAGTTGCTGAATTAAGACCACAAAACACATATTAAATATGTGTCCACAAGACTTTTGACTAATGGATGTTGTCCCTTTGAGTTCTAGCTTCAAAATGATGTAAAAATAGTCTTGCTTTATCGTTCACAAAAAAAAATACATTGATTTAAATGGTGTAAAACAGGTTTTGCTTGGAAAGCCAATATGCGAGGGGGAGGAGTAGTTTACACCTTAGATTATGAATGTCCCACCCACTCTGCATAATGAGCCATTCACTCAGGTGTGAAACTGACTGAGCCACAATGCAAGGACAAAAGATGTATTTAGAAGAAGACTTATATTGACCATTTAAGATTTCGCTTACAGCTCTCTTGTAAATATGTTTTGCTATTTTATTAAAAATGTTACAATTACAACAATAATTACATTGAACAATATTTCAAGTGTACTCTTTCTTTGTAAAAAAAAAAAAAAAAGATTATAGGCCTACATTTTATCATATGTATTCATATAGTAATATAGCCAACATTGGAACATCTAACATCTTAGTCTATGAATTTATTTTTGACAAAAATAGTATTTTTTTGCAGTTTAATACGTTGCTTATACAAATACATTTTATTTCAACATATTCCAGTCGATTTTTACTCATCTCAGTAGGCTATAGCAAAGCAGTTTATTCTTTCACACACAGACGCACGATTCATATTTAGGCTAAACAGTCTTTACAAATATGTCCCCTTCATTCATCTCACAGAAAGGCGAGTCATATTATAGAAATGCGATTCATCTTTTTGCGGTTTACATAGGCCTACACTAACGTTATTCCATAACGTTATTCCACACGTGAGAAAAGAAAACAGCCTACCTCACTCCTCAGCGGAATCTGCTCCTCATTTCAGGAGATATTGCTCCTCATCAGCACTGTTCTGAGGAATCTTTTCTCCATAAGGTAGGCTATAATGTCTCACTCGCGAGGAGTCGCGACGCGCTTTGTTTACAGCTGATGTGGGCGTTTCACAGCTCTGAAATAGTTCTCAGAATTTGCGTTTGAATAGCACGCGCTCTCCGGGGAGTGGTCACATTACTGTGAATTAGCTCCTAATGAGCTCGACAGGAGTCGCTCTCTTTTTATACAGATTACAGAAGCTGAGAATATTTGTTTTTTATATAAATGACTTCATTTAAAAGATGCGATCTCAAGCTTTATGCCCGTGGGTCTGTTTGCCTGTTTGACTGAATTTTCGCGGAGTTATAGATCATTTTCGAACGCGTTTCAAATGGGAGTTTACTGACAGAGAGAAGGCAGAAATCGCATCATGTTAATTTTTCTTTATTTGTCAAAAAGCAAAACACTTTATTTTTATTGTGAGTATACAGAAAAAAAATAGAAACTGAACAGGATCGATTGATGTATTACACGAAAATGAAAGATCAAAATTAACAGAGCATTTAGTGTTTATTTTCATTGCTAAAAAAAAAAAACGAGCAAAACGCGCGGGCGCGTTTGTGGTCCCCAGAGGGTTAACCAGTCCCTTCACAGGCTGCCGTTCAAGATGCTTATGCAGAAACGCATTTTCAAATGCATCCGTCCCCAAAATTGGTTTGCAGCGATCGACCTGAAGGACGCGTACTTTCATGTCTCGATTCTCCCTCGACACAGACTGTTTCTTCGCTTTGCGTTCGAGGAACGGGCATATCAGTACAAAGTTTTAACCTTCGGGCTGGCCCTGTCACCCCGTGTCTTCACGAAAGTCGCACTTAGCTAGGCCATTGCTCCCATGGAGGGACAGAAGGGAAAGGCTGTCTCCAAGCAGAGGATGGCCCACTGGATAGTTGATGCCATCGCCTTGGCTTACGAAGCCCAAGGCATGCCCTGCCCGCCCGGGTTGAAAGCCCACTCCACTCGGGGTGTCGCTTCTTCTTGGGCACTGGCACACGGCGCCTCGCTGACAGACATCTGTAGAGCTGCGGGCTGGGCGACACCTAACACGTTCGCTAGATTTTATAGCCTACGTGTTGAGCCGGTTTCTTCCTGTGTGCTCGCTTCAACCAGCTGGTAACACCGAAGTTCCCGCTCTAGTGTCGGCTTGCTACGCCACTCCCTTCCACTGGAACGGATACGTGCGCTTTGTTGCTCCATTCGAGTTCCCCACCCAGGCGAACCCTGTAGAGTTCCTCCGCACCCCTTCGGCAGTCGGACGCTGCGGAGCGTCCGACGCCAGGCCTAGTGCTCATATGCTTGTGTTACTTGTGCTAGGCTGGGTTCCATATGTGGTGATCCCTGCGGCGATCCTGTATGCGTATTCTTCCACGATCAGCTCCCTGCGGTGAGCCCGTTTCTTTCCCTTGGCAGAGTCCGCTCTGCCGTCACTGTCTGGTGTAGCCTCCCCCTTCTCAGGCTGGAGCCACCCCAGTGACATTCCATATGTTGCACTGCCCCTAACCGGCCAGTCCATATGTGTATTCTCCACATGGTACCTCCCTTCGGGCAGGATGTGGCTTCCGCAGCGTCCCTCTCCCCTGGATAGGCACGCTTTCCCAGTGTTATCCAAAAAGTTCCACTGTGTGGGGTATAATGAAACAGCAGTTGAACTCCCTCTACACTGGCCTTCCGCACCCAGCCATTTGGGGGTCTGAGAGTCTTGCGTAGGGTGCTGGATGTGGCAGCAACCGTGGCGTTTTCTATGGGATCCCAATTACGTCGTCACGTCGACGTTACGTCGAACGTGAGTGACTGAAAGGGAACGTCTCAGTTACTAATGTAACCCTCGTTCCCTGAAGGAGGGAACAGGAGACATAAAGTCCCGTCACCATGGTTGCTGACCATCACTGTACGGCCGTTCTCATGATCTCGGCTCCTCAGCGAAAAACAGTGTGTGCGTGCGCCCGCCTCCTTTTTATACCCGCACTACGGGGCGGGGCGCATGACGCAATTCACGCATGCCAACGTACATTGGCTCGTTCTGTAGACACTCGAAGATGATAGGGCTCCCTGAAGTGATCCCAATTACGTTGTCACATCGACGTTACATCTCCCGTTCCCTCCTTCAGGGAACGAGGGGTACATTTGTAACCGAGATGTACATGAGTCCGTACAGAATACAGCTATTTATTTACTATTTATTGACTTTATTGCTAAAATATCGACCTCAGCTTGGAAAAAACTGACCTAAGCGCTGTGAAGTAACGCTTTAAAAAAAAAAAACTTTGTATACAATATACAAAAAGAACATTAACTTGTACTCAAGAGAGAGTCATTCTCCACGATGATTGGCCGAGAAGATATAATGTGAGATGAGATGGAAGACGTGTAATGTTCACGTTCTTCTCACAGTAGACATTGAATCCACAGCTAGATCAATGAGTATAGAAGCCCTATGATTACAACAACCATCATTTGTAGTGTCACGCAATTCTGAAATTATCGTACATTATGGGATTTTTTTTTCATTATTGATCGTACAGAGGTCAAAATTATCGTACAAATACGATAATTATCGAACGTCTGGCAATACTGGTGTGGCGCTACCAGCTTGATTTCGGTGACCTACTTAGTTTATTGGTATACATTTCACCAGGCATTTTTATTAACGATAGGTAATACTTATCTAAACTGTTTAGTCTTTCAGCTAATGTTTTATATACTTTATTAATGCTTGGTATTTCCATGGTATTTACTATCTGTTTGTTCTTTATTGTCTTTATTGAAACCATACAACTCTATGTCTGATTCCCATGGAACTATGGCCTGATTCCCATGCTGCTATTTACAAATTAAAGGCACACTATGCAAGATTTATACCTTAATATAACAGCTTTGAAATCATTTCGATGGTAAACAAACTCGTAGTAGGGTGAATCATCCCGATAGCAAAGCAGTCGGGGGACACCGCTGGCAAAACTAGCAATGCAAGTTTGAGAGGTGGCGTCCCGATAAATCTCGCGAGAATCACAATTTGCTTTACGGCACAACGTCACATACATCAACAACATGTGAAGCAGCCTCTATGGAAGACACTAGCACGCATTTCAGACGTGAATCATGGCCTGGGGATCTAAAAAAGAGGGAGGAGGACGATCAGTCCATGATCAATCCTTCTTTGGGGTTCAGAAAATCACAGAGACACACGCCCTCAAATGCCTGTGCCTCCCAGAACTTTTCCTGCTTACCAAGTAAGTTTGAAGGAATCTCTATAGATATTTCATTCATTATGATTAGTCAATTTATACTGGCTACAAGTACTGTGACACATTGATATTAAAGTGTTGCAGAGTGTGTCTGACTCTGTTTTATTAGTATTCCCTGTCCCTTGCTTTAGGTATAGTCATAGATCGTGTAGATGGTGCCACCTCAAACTGCTGCCTCAGGTCCATTCCCTCTGCTTCTACTAGTTCTTCTTTCACCACCCTCTGCACCCCATTAGAGATGGGCACTGACACCAATGGCCGCATGACTCAGGGATTACGTCCGTGTTCACAGATATTACTAGGGAATTCCAGCACTCACTCATCCACCCTTGGGCACCAGAGTTGTCTGCCCTTACCCAGCTTTCCGGAGGGAAGGAGATCCTCAGATACCTCTCTTATACAAGGTCAGGGAAACAGTACACTGTGCACAGAGCAAATTATATCCTTGTTAAAGTAAACAATATGAATTAAACAATATTTCCTCTTTTTTTGTTAGGTGTGAAGGCTTTCCCAACTTATTTGAGAAAGAATGCCTGTATTAAGGGCCAGCTGAGTTGGAGTAAACCTAAACCTATGCGACACGCGTGGATCCTAGACGACAGTCCTCAAAGTGGTAGTACATCTGCAGCTTTAACAAGCCCCCCATGCTCTCCAGTGGTGCTCCACAGTGGTGTCCAGGAGAATGTTTTAAAAAATAAAAGGTGAAAATAATTCAGTGATTAATGACTTATGTATTAAAATATACTTTTTAATACATAAGTGCACATCCAATACAATTAAGCCCTTTGGTCTTCTTATTTTTTTAACAAGGGTAAACCCTTGTTAAAAAAATAAGAAGACCAAAGGGCTTAATTGTATTGGATGTGCACTTATGTATTAAAAAGTATATTTTTAAAAACCTGTACTTGCAGATAATATAATATTAATGAAATAAAAGGCCCCTTTTATGACTATGGTTCTTAACACACTTAAGTACACTTTTAAAAAGACTTTGTACTAATGCCAAATTAAAAGTTTTACTTTAAAGTACATTTCAAATCATTGTTTTAACAATTTTTTTGTCATGCTTTAAAGAATTACACTTATGATGTGTTGACTAACATATTAAAGCACCTGTAAAATAATTGATTCTAATTTTAACTGTAGTTATTCAATATTACATTTGAAGTTAATATATTTGAATTGTACTAAATTGCAACTGTATCATTAGCAATGTGTAATTACAAACATTTTCAAATGCATGACATAGCCTACAAGTTTCAGTAGAAATTTTAATTATATTTTAGTTTACCATAAAAACTTGTCAGTACTTTCAGCAGTACACTTATATTTCAAAGACGATAGAAGTAATTATGAAAAGATTGTAAGCCCGTCTATTGGTCCAATGGAGGTTTTCCAATAACACGGGGAAGGTTTCTCTGCGCGTAACTGTCTTTCCTTTTACGCAACACAACAAGATTAAATGGAACACAATTCTCATATGTATTTTCTCGTTATTTCATCTGACTCCATAAATGAAAAGGGTTTTAATGATATCTGTGCATCTTTAAACGTGAACGAATATTTGATTATTCTTTTAACTCTGATTATAGTTTACCCGTTTAGATTAGGGAACTATATCGCTTTGCAGTCCTTCTCCTAAGGATGCACGACACAATCTCGCCAGTCTGATTTCTCAAAACAGAGGTAATTGGCTAAATATCTGATATTTGCCATATTCACATGTACAAAATAACAAGACACTTACATAGCCCCCTTGAATGCCACCTCAGGAACTTAATTAAATCGTTTTTCTTTTGTAGAGGTCATGACCACCATAAAAAGACGTTAGTCGATCAACTTACTTTTCTTAAAATGGCTTTAGTTTAGTCAAGCCTGTGGTATATCCACGTACACGTATCTAAAAGGAACATTAAATTAGAACAGAGGTTATGGACGCACCCGAATCCAGGTTGATCAAACAGCATTTGCTGATTCTGGATGGAAATAACTCGCCCCCCTCATTCAAGTACACTTGAATCTGATAATCAAGTATTAGTCGTCATTTATGTCTAGCGCAGGCTTGTGGAAATATACGGATCCTATAATCTATAAGAGTAAAAACAATCTCAGAGTCAGTCAGAATAAAATCAAACGTTTACAATTTATTGACCAGGTAATGAAGCAATAATTCAAAATCCAATTCGCAAGAATAAAATCATCAGTTAATCATAACATAACTTGTTATGTAACTTGAATTTGTAAAGATTATTACCTGGCAACGAAAATTACACACAGCGGTTGTGTGGGCAGTCAACCTACAGACTCCTCAAACTTTTCTACACCTTTTCCTTATATACCCAGATAATTCAATATTCTCAACAAATGTCTGTCATTATAATTAGATTTTGGTTCCCTATTCAGGGATTCACACTGGGAGATCAGAATTTGTACTTGAATAGGTTCTTGTTTTGCATACAGGAGGTAAAGTCTAAATGAAGGATCTGGGGGAGGGAAAACACCTTTAAGGGACACATCACTTTCTCATATTTTATAACTTCTTTTAGCTTTTCATTATGGTTGGGAGAATGAGACCATTTTTACCAGGCGCACTGAGACACTTTAAATGATATCAAACATGCATAGATACTTCTTGTTCATACTTTACATTGCATAGGTTTTCAGTGTATTTCAGGTGAGGAGGAGGGGGGGATGAAGGGGAGATAGTGTGTGTGGAGTGTGAACTGCACTGTGTGCGGCGCCTCGAAATCCCTGTTACATATGCAGGAGATAGTGTTAAGTGTTAATGTCCAGGGGGGCCTTTTGTTCCATCGAGGGGTCGACCAGACATACTGGCAGCAGCCTTACAAGATAAACTGTAAAGATGTACTTAAGTCTTTCTTTAGTGAGTCAAAAAAGCACCCTTAAGTACATTTAATATAAATGTAAAATATTATATATTTTAATTTAATTGGGAATAAGAAATGAAGTGTCCAAAAACATTACATTCAGTTTGCACTTAAGTTTTCTTTTAAAGTACATTACTTCTCTAATAAGTAACTTCTCTTTCAGTAGGTGTATTTGTTTTTCACAAGGGTACTTTCAGCCATTACCTCATAGAAGGCATTACAAATTTATTTGTAAATTTCAAACAGCTGAAATCAAATACCTATAGCCTCTTTATTTTTGTATTTTAGGATGGTTCCCTTTCAATGCCATCAGAGCCAGCAGCAGCTTCTCCCAGTGGCCTCTACTTCTTATGTTCCATTGAAAAAAACCACAGGCCTAGATTCACAGAGCTTTTTCACGCCACCTCTTCCCCCACAGTATCAGAGGAAACCCATCAGTCTCTCCGCCTGCTTGCTCCCACCGCAGTCAGCTCCTCGCCACTCTCAATTTTCTCTCTCCTTTTCTTCCTCCATTGTGGAACCAGCCGCAAAGCTTCTTGAGACTCGACTGCAGATTACTCCACAATCTCAGTCTCTGCCTCAGGCTGGGATTTACATTGGCATTGTATTACCCTCAGTTAAATTACCCTGATTTTAGCCAGGACCTTTATAAATAAAATATAGTTTAGTTTTTGTCACAATTGAGAGTTTAAGAGTGAGTGAATTGACCTGACTAATAAATAAATTACTAACTAATAATAAATAATTGCTGTGTTTGTAAAGAGGCGAATAGTTTTATTGAGACATCATATTGCATTGTTGTCATGATTGTAGTTGCTTAGTTAATGTCCAGAAAGTGGTGTGAATATTAGTATTATAAACAGTTTTCTTGTTGTTGTTTTTGTATTATAATTTATTTGGTACCAAAAATTATTAATAATTGATGACTACTTTAGTTGTGGTTCATACTGTGATTGGTTTAGTTAGAGCTTGACTGTTGTTATACAGTAATTTAGGGGGCATTGCTGTTTTTAATAGTGGAATACTATGCATGGCGTTATTAGTTTATTAAAACAGATCTGTAATATCTTATTTTTTTTTTAAAAAACAAATAAATTTCAGATGTTTTTATCACTTGCTTCTTTTAAAAAGTAATTTTAAAAATCACACACTTGCATTATTGGCTTGCATATTACCAGTCCATTGAAAAGTGGTAACCTGCGTTGGTATCTAAATTAAATTCCAGTTCATTTAGATGTCATTAGTTAACATTTATACTGTAGGTTACCATACATGTTCCATATTTAAAGATTTAATCTACTGGCAACACAGTTTTACACTAAAAACATACTTAACGTATAGCCCCCATTGAAGGGAAATGCCAATAGTCAATAGAAAATCAATCAGTAGCTCTTATGACAAAGTGCAGATGGCAACGGGTTTAAGAAAGCTTTAGAAAACATTTTGGATTGTTTTCATATACCAGTTCACCAGTTCAATAAGAATCTGGATATGTCTTATTTGTAGTTATATTCATCTATGCATCATTCAACTTGTCCACAATAATATAATTTAATTATGATGTATGGTGTGACTTGTATTGTATTACATAGCATTAAAAAAAGACAAACGTGGTGTGTCTAATGGTTAATGGTACAACTTTATTTTTTAATCATTAATCATTAGTAGACCCCTGAGGAGTCTGTAATCAGTAGAACAAGGCTAAAACCTACAAGACAGGAAAGAGTCAATGACAAGAGAGGTCTAGAAAAGAGGTCTTGACACAGGTAAGAGAGGAAGCAGAGGTCTGACTGGTGCCAGTGATGGAATCTCTCTCAGATCAGAAATCTTCAAACAGAGCAATTTTAAACCAAGCTCTCCACCTTCCCTTGACAACCTTTCATTTAGTTCTCCAATTGATCCTATACAGTAAAGGATTATGCTTTTAAATCATAATTACCCTCATAATGTATCGCCAAGGATGACAATGACTGTTTGCCACTTAACATCTGACTAGAGAGAAGGGTAGAGGGTTGAGTAAAGAAACCTTACAATCTTTCACTTCAATCTTTAAGACCCCCAGCCAATCATCCTGATCCATTACCTGTGTGAATAGCATGTAATGAAAAAATGAAAACAATCATAGTGGATTATGGAGATTTTTAGGTAGTATAGTCTAATGAAAGAAGGTATTAGGCCAGATATACACTGACACCCTTTGAGGTGGAAGTGGAAGGAAGGGCTTATTTAATGATAGACAAATAAAGGATTTGCTTAAATCCACTTTAGATGCCCTCTGCAATTAAAGATGCCCCCCCCCCCCCCAACCCCTGGGAGCCCCACTCACACCTCCAAACCACCACCTGGCTGTGGGGTGCTGCCCGTCTAGGAGGAGGAGCCTGAGTTGGTCTTGTCCTCGCGGGTAACAGGGATGATGCGGTCTCCGCGGCCAGCATCTATGCCACCAGTCTTGGGTCCACAAAGAGTGAGCAGGCCATCAGCAGACAGTGAGCAGTTGATGGCAGACTGGTCCACGTTGGAAGGCAGACGGTAGCGACGGCGGAACTCACGAGAGATGTAGCCATGATCATCCTGAAAGCCAACCATGCAATAGAAACAGAGAAAAATGTAGGAAAAGGCCACATATTCATAAACCCATCATACACAGACATTATTTTTTATTATATTACAGATTGTATTAACACGTATTACAATAACACTGTAACACTATAACACTGTGTTATACGTAACACTATAACACTGAAGAGGAGCCTGTTCTATTGAAGTAAAGCTTTATATATATATTAGCTTATAATAGAATTATAGATTATAATTGAATGAATCAAGGGCGTAGGTTTGATTTTGAAATTGGTGGGGACGGGGACATCCCCTGAAGCTGAGCTGCATCTGTCATTAAAGGGATAGTTCACCCAAAAATGAAAATTATGTCATCATTTACTCTCCCTCAAGTTGTTTTAAACCTGTATGAATTTCTTTCTTCTTCTGAACACAAAAGAAGATATTTTGAAGAATGTTACCGACATTCTTCAAAATATCTTCTTTCGTGTTCAGCAGAAGAAAGAAATGCATACAGGTTTGAAACAACTTGAGGGAGAGTGAATGATGACATAATTTTCATTTAAAAAGTGAACTTACAGAAATTAACTGTTGGCATATTTGTTTCATATCAATAATGTCCAGTTTGTCCTGTTGGACATGACACACAGCAATACTATTAAGTGTCACTTGTGCCATTGTTCTGAGCCGTGTTTTCAGTCGAGCACTGACACTTCTTTCAGCCTCAGTTGATGAGACTGGGATGACAAGGGTTTCAACTTCATCAAACATTCCTCTCATTTCAACAAGATCAAGCAATGTTGTGTTTTATGTTTTATGGGGACTTTTTACATACATAATGATTTTATACTGTACGTGAATTGCGCATTTTTCTCAGAACGCTCTTGTAAGAGATTTTAATCTAAATAATATGTTTCCTGATTAAATAAAATAAGCCTAATACATTAAAACCACAAGACACAACCGGACAACAGTGGTTAGGCTATATATAAATATATTTTAGGTTTTGATCGAAATTATTGCTAGGGACATATCAGTGTCACTGGATATTGGTAGGGACACGCATAGATATCATATATAAACGCTAGATGTCTTATGGCGCAGTCACTTCCGGCATCACCGTTCGGCCATCTTGTCACAGTGAAGCTGTGCATTAAGGTGAATGATCAGCATGCACACAAATCCTCTTATCTCGCTGAAATCTTGACGGATTTACAAACGGTTTGGTTTCTTACAAACGTTATTAACGTGGCTATAATTCCGAATGCTTGAACATGTATGTTATAATTATTCATATGTATGCACTGTATGTATGCAGTGTCATAACTACATCTCTGACGTTTATAACAAACCAAACCGTTTGAAAATCGGTAGCAAATTGAGCAAGTTATGGTTATTTAAAAGTACATGCACCATTAAACGAGTGAGCGAGCACTCTGTGGCAAGATGGCCGCCACCGGAAGCCAGTTATTTTCGTTTATAAAGTTTTAAATATGTATATTTTTACGACAAAACTGCACGGATTACCCTCAGAAGGCCTTCGTTTATCCCCCTGGAGCCGGATGGATTATTTTTGTGAAGGATGCATGCACATTTTGCGACTTGAAGCAGCTGGACCCCATTTCTTCACATTATAACCACTGAAAGATCTAAGACATTTTCTAAAATAACTGAAAATGTGTTCGTCTGAAAAAAGATTGACATATGCATCTCGAACGGCTTGAGGGTGAGTAAATCATGGCTTAAATATCATTTTTGGGTGAACTATCCCTTTAAGGCTACTGAAACATGAATAAACCCACCATGCTGAAAAAGTGGCTATGGGGGGAGGATGGAGATAAAAATAGAAAAGGAACTGAAAAGAAAAAGTCAACTGGGAAAAAAATGGGAGGAGATGTGCAGTGCTGGGTAGCAACTGTTTACATGTTATCTGGATTACGTACTCAGTTTAAAAAATACTACTACTTGTAATTAGATTATATTACATTTTAAAATGCTTGTAATCAGACTATGGTTACTTTTTTGTTGTTGATTACATGAATACATGTTATTCTCACAAATGATTCATAATTCATTGATTCTCCCTACCACTTCGTTTTACTGAAATTAATTGAATTGCACACAGACAAACCACTATTCATGAGCCTATCACTGAAAACTGAGACCCACACAGCATTTGACCACTGGATTTACAGAAATCATTTCACTTTTAAGAAGTGTTTTCTTAACATTGCAACACTGCATCTAATCAGCTCCTTATAACACACTGAGTCATTTAAACATGTGTTACTGTCTTTGGAAAGCTTTTGTCTTTCAAACAAGGCTGTCAATAAAATAAAAAAAAATAAGTCAATAATAATAATAGCCTAATAATAATAATAATCAAATTAAGTTCAACAAAATTTTCTTTAAAAATCTTTTTTATTAAGTGATTTATTTTGATTGTTTTTATTTTAAAAGTATTTTTTTTACATTTAAATTGTTATGATTTAATTACTTAGCTTAGCTAAATTTCAAATAATTTATTTTGCTTCTATAAAAAATATTTCACTAGAACAACTGATACTGCATTGAAATATAAGCAGTCTACTTCTGTATGACTTCCAAAGAGTTTGCTAAATGCCTGTCTGTGAAAATTCAGGGTCTTATTTATTTAGGATGATGTGATTTCATGAAATCATGAATTATATTTGCCCATGCACTAAAGTTATAGAATAATTCATTAGTCATGTTTAATTACACTCACTCCTATAGTTGTTCCAGATGTCAAAGATGCTCATTTCTGACTTTGTTGTTGCGAACTATGAAACTATGAAAGTTGCGATTTTTAATTTTTAGAGAGAAGAATTCAGACTGATCCACTGACAAGAATTTATCATAGGCTACTGCATTTGTTACACTATTTAATTCTTCCAGACTGTTGAATACACACATACAAGCACTTATACTATTATACTGTTGTACTGTTCACTGTTCATAGTTCACTGCACACTGAACAATTTGATGGAAAACAAACTAAATCACTGTAAATGTAGCATCATACACAAACTTCAGAGTCGGATTAAATAATGATTCACTACTATGTTCAACTACCAACTTTCTCCCACTATAAGAAAAAATCAGCACAGCAATTGATAAGAACATTTGGATGGTTAATTTAATTTAATTGCGAGTTTCTAATTGCTAACCTCTCTTGAGAAGATAAGAATAGATTATCTGTCCTGTCGTAATGAGCCATGACCTCACCTGTCTTTCTGCATGCTTGCCCTCGATCTCCACATAGTCATCTGTCACCTTGACATTGAGCTCATCAGGAGAGAAGTGTTTCACATCCAGGTACACTGTGAATTTGTCTCTGTCAGACCTCACCTGAAAAAGTGTCAAGCAGTGGAGTTACATCGACATGGTGTCAATTGTAGTTTCACAAGTTCACAGTCACACTTACATATAATCAGATAAGAGTAAAGAGTATGCATATTTGACGTGCTGTCCGAGAAGAGGGCTCCGAGCTCAGAATTGTGCCCGAACCCAGAGGACTCCCCCCATATCTCTGGCCGGGATAAGAACAATCGAGAGTGAGGAGTTGGGGTGGTGGAGGGATGCTGGAAAACTGTTGTCCAGCCTTCATATTTACCATGTTTGGGTTGAATGTACTTTTCTGCTAGGACATTATCAATTTTTCTACATATTTTTTTTCTTACAGCGCTGTATTCATCAGTTTTGTTGATTTCTTAAATTTAGCCTGTTTCTGTTTTGCCTTCTGTCACAGTTTGTGCATTTTTCCAAAGATTATGTTTTGATTTTGCTAATTTTTTTATTGGTCTTATTTGCGATTTAATTCCTGGAGTCTGTAAGGAAAAATTTGTTAAATGTATTTTCCAGAAATAAGTTTCACATCCACCATATACCTTACTTTGAGGTGATACTAATACTGTATATGCTGTTTGCCAAAAAATTATTAAATTGATTAAATGATAATCAAACCTGTGTTGGGCTTTAGCATCAACAATGGCATTATAAAATTTAAAATCTTCTCAATTCGCAATAAAGAATTCATACCTCAGAGATGCCTGAGTTGGAGGAGTCCAGGAAGTTGCGGAAGAGTGAATGTCGATAGTAAGGGCTGATAGTTGAGGCAGCAAAGGGGAAGAGGTCATAGTCGAACAGGCCTTCTCCAAAGAACTGATCGAAGAGACGGGTGGGATAGCCCATGTTGCGTCTGAACCAGGGGTGTTGGATGGCAATATCCATAATGTCAGGCTTGGAAACTCTCAACTTTGATTAGCTAAAGTGAACTGGCAAATCTCAGCGATTTGAGTCTGACTGTGACTATTTCCACTTGATGTTGAGGAAACTTTTGAAGGAGAAGATGTAGACTGAAGGAGAGTACGAGGAGGCTGATAGAGGCTGGTACAGTAGACAAAGATCCCCAAATGATGTGTGCCGTCCTCAGTGGAGAAAACCCCCTGGTTATATACCTGTGCTTCAGAAAGAGGGGCTTACAAGTGGATCTCTCTGGAATGGCATTATCTCATGGTGGGAACAGTGCTGTCAGCAGAATTGGTGGGGTGCACACTGACCTGAGAATGACAGTCTAGCTTTGAATGGCTCCCGGCAATACTCTGGTGGCCAGCTATCACCGGAAAATATGTGCCTGCCAAAACAAACCAGACCATACAGATTAAGTGGAGTGGCTGCAGAACTTTACTAATGGTGTGTTATGGCCACTTGGTTCACCTGATGTTTCTTAGGCCTGACTACTTTAAAAGTACAGGTCTTCAGATGCTTATTTCCTCCTCAAAATTTAAGCTTCACTAAAATGTTAATTTGTTAGTTGTCTGCAAAATTCTATTGAAACCGACGCTAAAATGTCCTCTTTTGGCACTATGTTACTACAGAATACAAATCACATAACATCCTGAATCACATGTGCACTACAGTTAGTAAAGAGAGGGATTAGTGCAGGGAATGTAGTGAATGACTGCAATTCCCATGCTCTGCAGAATCAAACTAAACAAAAAAAAATCAAACTTTTTTTTTTTTTTTTTTTAAATAAAAGTTTATTGGACCATCAGACAAAATATTTTTTTTTTAAATAACTTTTTTTAAGTATCATATTTAATACATCAGACTTTTATGGGTCATGTAGTATGATATGAGAATATGAGGCTCACACTTAAAGCGCATAAAATGTATTCAGATACCCAAACTGAGCAAAAATATTTTGTGCAATAATTTGGTGCAGTTGCTGATGTTTATAAAAGACTACTCACATAAAGTGTTTTAGTTTTGTGAACAAAGCTCTGTAGTTTTGATTGTGGAGGGGCAAATCATATATAATCAATATAATGAGATTGGATATATGAATGAGAGATACAAATAAACGTTCTTCAAAAGCCTGTGTATCATAATTGTATCACATTTTAACATGCTTTTTAAAAAATATGTATAGATAATCAAGTAAATCTGAGTTGCTTCAGTCCAGTGTTCATCTTGAAATATCATTAACAATATAAAAGGTATTCTTACTTTAACTTTATAAAAATCAGTCAAGATTTCACTGCAAAAAGACACGTGTACCACGACCTAAAGTATAGACATTTTTAGAATTATGGTAAAAGGCATCAGGCAACAGAAGTCATTTAGTAGATTGCATACAACAGGTTTTTCATCAAAGTTTTGAACATGTTGATCATTTAGATGCCTTAGAAATGTATGTATCAAATACGATACAGCAGGCTTATAGGGTTAAACATTCAGAACCATGGGCAAACAAAGATGATTATTGCACATAATGCAAAATAGATCAAAAAGTTTTAATACATTTTGAGAGCTGTATAAAACTGTTTGTATCAAGATTACTACAGTGAAGTGTCACTATATTTGATCTGGTCTCTACATACATTAGTTGATCAGTGATTTGATTTGATTTGATTTGAGAGTCAATAGACACTTAAAATTCAGATTTGTATGGATTCTGTTTTACGCTCCTTTTTGGAGCTTGAAATATTTCAACCCCTTTGACTTTCAATGTATGGACAAAAGCAGTTGAAGCATTATTCATAATATCTTATTTTGTGTTATGCAGTAAGGAAAATCATACAAGTATGGAATATTATGATTGTGAGTACATGATGACAGAATTTTCATTTTTGGGTGAGCTATTCGTTTCAGGATAATCCTGTAAAATAGAAAATAGTAATAAATATCGAAATAATGCAACCTACATGAATTATCACATGATTGTACCACGATAATTATTATCAATATGCATGTTCTCTATACTTTTTGGTAGCAGAACTGCTGTTTTTTCATGGTAATAATTTAATATTGCATATAGTAAGTGCATTGACACACATACACATGTACAGTGAAATGGCTTAGCAAAGGCTTTAGGTGTGGAATATTTAACTCATCTACTATCTGTCTGACCAATACAGCTTTGAACCCATAATTCCGATCCTAGATGTGATGACTTCCCTTCTGGTCTGTGGGGCAGCATTAGGGTAATCCCTGGGGGCTTTCACCTGGCACGCTGGTGAGGCTTAACTGTAAACCACCAGCAAGGCCCTTTTTCCATACCACAGACTCAACAGCCTTGGCAAACAGCCCCAGCCATGGGAAGGGGTGACCGGCCAATGGAGTGAGGATGGGCGACCAGGCCACCGGATGGGTGGTTTAATCTTTGGCCAGGTTTCAGCTCAGTCAGCAGCTTTAGTTTGAAGCGTTTCTCAGTGGGACTATACCATGAACGGAACTATTACAAGAACTTGGATGAAAGGATATTTTATGTCAGGCCAGGAGAGAAGATGCAAACATCTGTATCTTGCAAGTACCAGTATCTTATAGTCTAGATGCTGTTTATGGCCTCCATCCCATCCATTATTTGTTGATATATTATTAATTAGGAAATTAACAACATGTCCTGAATATAACATGTTTTTCTCTACTAGACTTATTTCAGGACAAAAATATACTGTTGTTTAATTGAAACATCTGTTATTGAAGCTTTTAAAATGGCTTTTACATTGTTCTTTAAGCTCATAGGTACTGGTCTCTCAACCGAGGTTGAGGAGACCTTTTACATTCCAGAGCTCCCTCCACGAGGAACCTGTATGCCCTGAAGTGGAGAGTGTTCACTTCTTGGTGTAGTGATTGTCAGCTGGACCTAGTTAACTGCCCAGTTGGTACAGTGCTGGAGTTCCTGCAAGAGCAGTTCACTGCAGGTCTATCCAGTCCACTTTAAAGGTATATGTGGTGGCCATAGCTGCTTACCTATGGGTGGAATGTCTTTGGGGAGAAACCCTTTGGTATCTCGTTTTCTCCGTGGTACTCTGAGGCTGAGGCCTGCAGCTCGTACCAGGGTGCCGACATGGGATTTAGCCATTGTTCTGCAAGGCCTGTCCCTGGCATCCCTTCGAGCCTATTGAAGAGGTTCCGGCCAAGATTCTGACCTTAAAAGCTTTGTTCCTCCTCGCTATCACTTCTTTCTGCATGCTGCACCAAATAATAGGAGATCTGCAAGCCTTGTCGGTTTTACCTTCATGCTTGGAATTTGTGCCTGGTATGGTCAAAACGTTTCTTTTCCTAGACCAGGCTATGTTCCTAAGGTCCCCACAAACGTGGCTAGATATATTATGCTGCAGGCCTTCTGTCCCTCCCCCTTCCATGATCCAGACCCGGAAAAGAATAATCTGCTGTGTCCAGTTAGGCCACTAAATGCTTAAGTCCACAGAGCTGCCCTGTGGCGTAAAACTGAACAGCTGTTCGTATGTTTCAGGCCCACCAACAAGGTGTCCCCAGCATCAAAGCAGAGAATGAGCAAGTGGGTGGTCGAGGCTATCTCTCTTGCTAATGAGTCGGTCGGACAGCCTTCACCTATGGCTGTCCGTTCCCACTCTACTAGGAGTATGGCGGCCTTTAAGGCCCTTATGTCAGGAGTTGCTTTCCAAGATGTTTGTGATGCAGCAGGGTGGTCCTCACCGCACACATTTGTAAGGTTCTATGCTTTGGACCTGGACTCTACACCAGGGTCCCAGGTGCTCACACAGGACAGTCACTTCTCGCTATGGTGGCGTTGGTATAGACGTTCCCACAGTGTCAATCAACGCAGCGCGAGTTCCCTTAAAAGAGAACGCCTCGGTTACGTTTGTAACCTCGGTTCCTGAGGAGGGAATGAGATGCTGCGTCACCTTGCCATACCTCCTACGTGCCTGTCAGTGTCTTACTTCAGACTATTAAGAAGCTAGTGCTGCTTGGTTTGGGCAGGCTTTATAGTTTCCTGGTTCATGATGTCACACGCTTCTGACATTCCGCTACACCATTGGACTGATTTCACGTGCTTCAAGACGTATCACGCAGAGCGTTCCCACAGCGTCAATCGACACAGCGTCTCGTTCCCTCTTCAGGGAACCAAGGTTACAGTTGTAACCGAGTCATTATCCAGTAGCTATCACTCTCTTAAACTGTTTATCTGCCATTTACTCACCAGCATTTTCCCATTATTTCATCTGTGCAATATACTACTGGTTGGGTTCGCTAATCTGTCTGTGAGTCTGGTTTATATTGACAATACCAGGATACAAACTTTTTATAACAAACAAAAGATTTGGTGGACAAAAATAATTCTCACTGTTGGCCATATTTATCTTGTCACTG